>NW_009198955.1:21149-24367 GCF_000690835.1 Fulmarus glacialis | reverse complement strand
CATCCGGCCCCATAGACTTGTGAGCATCATAACTAAACATATAAAAAGAAATAAATATTAGTGATCCTTTGCTTTCGAAAGGAATAAAGATAGTTATGTGGTATGTGCATCATTTATTACAATTGCATTTTGAAGCCACACTTAATTTAACTTAGCGTTGGTTTTCTGGCCTTTCAGTTGTCCTTTAGCCGGCTAAAATGATGGGTAGGCCAATGAGTGAGCACTGTGGGTTTTTTCATCTGTCTTCCAGTACAACATGCCTGCAGACCTGGCAGCCATAAAGCTACATAAAACAATTTTCTAAGCCTATGAAAGAAACTTCATATCCTGTTCAGTCTCAGTATTTATTGTCCACAGAATAAATGTACTCTTTAAAAAATTTAACTCTCTTGATATTTTGCTCTGTTTTTACACTGTTGGCATTCTTTCAGACTAAAGTGTGAGAGCAGAGATAAATTCACGTGGTTTGCAAAAGAAAGTGTTTTATCTGTTTTGGCTTGCTAAAGCAGACAGAAAGTTTATATGTCACTATGAAATCTTAAGGAGAAGAGAGGTTTTTGGTAATATTGCTTGATGTTTTCTGCAAACAATCAACACATTTTCAAGGCATTTTACAGCATTGATTTTTTTTTTTTTTTTTAATCAAACACATCTGTTTCCAAATGTAGATTGTTCAGTTTGTCCACGATGCCTCAGCATTTACTTAGGCCATGAACCCTGCATTTACCCAATTCAGTAGACACGCTTCCTTTTGTGATTCTTTTTACGCTTTTGCACTTGCCACCTACTGTTTCATCCACATTAGATTTTTTTTTTTCCTGGAAGCAACACCATAGGCATAACAAGTCTCTCTGAACTGTCACAGTTCACATGTAAAATGGCCTTTTAAGGTTGTCTTTATGATTGTTGTAAATCTCTTCATTCCCGCTCATACTGAAGAACAAAGTGTTTCAGAATGTGGCTCGTTTGGGGAACTCTTTGCAGGACTTTTGCAGTACTCAGGAGGATGCTGGGGAACCTGAAATGAAGGCAAACTTGACAACTTGCAGGTTACAAGAATTCATATAATTTTAATGGCTTTGGAAGCTGATGTGCCTTCTTCCTGCCAGGAGATTGTGATGGTGGCATTCTGATTGGATTGCGTAGGAGTCAATGAAGGGAAGTGAAGGACAAGTGGTCAACTAAAGGGCAACATAAATGCTTGAGAGAGGATGGTAAGTTAGAGGCAAAGAAACTGAGGAGGGGAAATCTCAATTGCTCTGGGGTTAACCCACTGGAGCTAGGAAAATGATCCTAATCTAAATAATCATCAGTAGCTAAAAAATATGCCGTTAACCCAGGCAAAATCTTCCTGGAGATGCTGCCGCTTTGATCTCTGCATACCCGTCGTTGTAGATGACACTTGCCTGCCTTTCCAGTCACTCTTGCCTCCAGTGCGGTGGTTGTTTTTCACCTTTCTTCTCTCTTAATTATGTACATAGGAGAATGTGGTAGTACTATTGCGCTGGAATTGAACTTCCTTCTTTCATCAAAACTCAGGCAGGTTCTCAACTTTTCATGCTTCAGCTTCTGTGGGACTCTTTAATACATTCTATTTCCTACCATATGAATATCATCTTCTTGACACCAACCCCTACATTAGCTTTTGTCTTCTCTCATTCCCGAGATGTACACTTGAAGCTCTAAAAGCAATTTCCCTTTACTCAAATGTTGTCTTTGTAAAGGCCACTTTTCACTGGAGGTTCCCCCTTGTTCACAGGGCTTACTGTTCCTCAGCCACCTCACCATAAATATCTTTCTACTTTTTTCCATGTCAATCCTTGTGTATAATGGAAAAATCATTCTAATAGAGCTGTCCACCCACTTCTGTGTCCTTCCTCAGATTGTCTCGAATGACTTCTCTTGACTCACTACCTGTGAGTCACTATTACGTCTGAGCGTGGAAATGAGGTGCATTGTTCTTCCTTGCTTTGTTTCTCTAACTATTCCTTTCCTCTTAACTTTCCCCATTTGCACCATTTCTGATGGAAAGTCATGTAGGTAACTAAGCCCACAACATGTCTAACAGCATTAACGGTGCTTGTCTTTCATCTTACAGAAATTTAGGGCTGGACCCTGTGATTAATGTGTTGCTGGGGTAGTGGAAAATGTCCGTAATTCTGTGACTGTAGTTAGTGAAAGCGTATTTTCTATCCATGTGTTGAGCTCCTTATCTTCTGTGAGGGATGGTGATCCTGGGACACCAGGTTGGTTGACTGGAAATGCTTTTGTATTACTTCTTTTGAAGAATGAAGGTGTCGACAGGAGTAGCATAATAATATTTTAGTCTTTTACGTTTGAGTAGCTTAGAAACTAAATTCTAATGCAATATTTGCATAAGTCATTCAGTACACAGAATTTTGTTCTAAATTTTTTGAGATGTTAAAAATACCTTAAGCCGCAAAGTGCAGTAAATCAATAATGTATATTAATCCTGATTCCTAAGTAAATATGCATGCTTAATTTAACGTTTTTTTCTTCAGAAAAATTCACAAATTAGGTAGTTGTCTTGGGATCAGATCATACCAAAACATGCCAGAGAGCTTTCAGCTGAACATATATAAGAGATGTTGGGATTGTTATTGGTCATTCTTTTCCATGCTCAGTGTTAATAATTTCTATTAATGTAACACTTCTCTAAAATGTAACTACTAATGCAAATCTATAAAAATCTATGCATAGTATCTCTCATAAATGAGGAGCACAGTAAAACTTACCAAAATGAAGACTCTGAAAGGTAGTGAAGAAATCAAAGTTTAAGAAGTTAAGCATTGAAACGGGTTTTCAGAGTTGTGTTCAATCTGTGATGAGCCTATCACAGAGAAAGCGCACTTTCTGGTGTGGGACATTTTGTCTTTTTCAAGTAAATTTGATGCATCATATGGAGCAGCTTCAAATGTCTGTTCATTTCTTTAGATGTTTTGAAATATTCCGGATTTACTTCTCCCAGATAATTTCTGACCGTAATGGCAAGCTTCTGTTAATGCTGAGGTCTGTGTCTAACTTAATTACTGGATAAGTGAACATTATGTTAGTATAATGGCAAAATTACAGCCCAAAACTTTTTTGTTTTTTGTTTTTTTCTCTCTGTGAAGATAAGTGTTAATTTACAGAAGAGATAAAGAGTGGGAACTTTTGGCATCCTGAAAAATTGTGTCCTAGAATGTAAATTTTTAATA
>NW_009198955.1:344-21118 GCF_000690835.1 Fulmarus glacialis | reverse complement strand
TGAAATTTTTTAATATCCCCCCCCCCCCCCCCCCCCTTTAAAATATTACTGTTCTCCAAATAAGAAAGTGAATGCTATGGATCTGTCCCCACAATGGCTTAGTAATAAAAGTTTAAAACTGCTTGATGCTTCACAGAACTGTAGCTGGGGCATGTAGTCTGACTTCCTGGATGTCACAGGTCATATGTTATGCCTGCATGCTTTATAACAGGCACAAAGACTGCATTTAACTTTTTTTTTTTTTAAAAAAAAGGGAAGAAAAAAAGAAAAATTCATTTCTCAGGTTAGAAACTGTCACGAGAAAAGAACAGGAGTGCTACCAGTGCCTGAGGGTCCTTATGTTGGCAAGAATTTCATATGGTAGGATGTACCAGATCCTTTCACCAGGTACATTACTTCTCTTGTACAAAGAGAAAGCAAAAAACCTCAGTGTGTTTTTCACCACGTGTAGAATTCCTTCTTACCCCCAGATCTACTGATCAGAGGGACTCCGAGCGCGAGTCAACTGAGCCGGTTTGGCAGTTATGAGTGAGGATTTTTGTAATGTCACAGGGCTGTGATCCATATCATGCAGTTCTTCCACTGCTGAACTTAAATGCTACAGAGGAGGGCAGAAAAAAATATATTTTACATTGTGTAGAAGGGAAAAGGCTTCCTGGCTGGCTTAAGTCATACGCTCAATCCCTAAAGTGCTCAGAATGCGTTGAAAATAACAGAGAAATTTCTGCCTTCTCCAAGGCGTATGAAAGGAGAGGCTAAAAGGGTTTATAGCTTTATAGGTTGTCAGTTTGAAAGGTCAGTCATCAGGAACCATAGACAGATATTTTCTCCCAGAAGTCAGACTTTCTTCTAGGCAGACTTCCAGGGCATGAGGTGCCCTAGGGTATGAGACATCAGCATGCGACTTGCAGGTATGAGTCAGGACCTATGGGAAACTGATTTCTTCTTGAGTGGCAGATGGATGTTGGGTGAGGAATACTCCAGGGCATCAAAAATGGTGCTTGATGCCTGTATTTAGGCAGCCAGATCCCATCCCACTCTGTTGTTTTTTTTTTTAACAGGCTCCAAACAGTGCTCAGTCTGACATTTTTCTTAGCAAACTGTTCCAGTGTTCCCTTATTCTCTCTGCTACCTAATTCTTGGTTCAGCTTGCCAAATTTTGACTTCCAGCTGCTCGATCCTCTGTTTTTATCAATCAGGTTGAAAGACTTCTCCTATGGCGTACCTTCTGGCTTGGTGCTCATCTTTGATTAAAGCAATAGGGCTAGTCATGTGATACCCTTGGCCTTTTGGTTTTGGGCATGCTTTATTCCGGCTGCCCCGTGGGTCTGTTCTGCTGTCTCTTTGTTTTCAGCAAAACCTGACTCTTGTTCTTCCATTGTCTGTCAGGTCACTGTTACTTTTCTGGCACCAGTCTTTGTGTGAGGCTCCTATTTTTGAAATGCCCTTGCAAATCACAAGAAACAGTTGGTAACATTTCATTTCATGGATCAGCTGATTTGGGGGGCGGTTTGGTCCCTTTGAAACTCTAGATCTCTGCTTTAAAGGGATAAAGATGTCTCTTACAGCTGGTATGTCAGATATGCAGGTATTTTAGCTCTAGAGAGCGCTTCAGTTTATGTAAGGCTTCCTGTACCTGCTGTATCCCTATGTAGTCTCCTTACAGCAGTTGCTACCCTGCAAGAGGAGGGTTTCCAGGCAGACATTCTTGTGTTGTCCACCTTCCTTCAGCATCTGCATGTTTCACTTTTTTCTGTTTCCTGGCAAAAATTCCAAGTTTTCACTGATCCCCATTAATACACAGCTCCAGCCATTGCCTGACCTTGAAGAGGGCTTTGCAAGCCCTTACTGTCCACCTCCGACAGATTGATGTCACTGGTGCATGGCCAGGAGGCTGCCTTGAAATTCGTTTTTATTCCAAAGCTTTAGTTTGCCATCACTTCACCTCTCAGGGTCTCAAACTAAACATCACTTTGAACCAGCTGCTTCACCGTACCGATGATCTGGCCTGCTGACTTCCCGTATCTTCATATGTTTTTTACATTGATTTTTCAGCAAGTGTTACCGCCCGTGACCCTCTATGTCTGTGAGACTAATATTAATTCTACTTCAAGCCACTGTTTCTTTGGTGGTAGTTCTGAATTAGCCACTGACTTCAGCATTCCAGTTTGTAAGACCACCTCCACCAAATTTTGATTACAGCAGTACCATAGTCACTAATGTAAAGATTTTTGAGTCTTCTGATGTACTATTTTCTTTTGTTTCTTTTCTTGTTTATTACATTACCTCATGCTTGCATTTATCATACGCATGATTCTTCAGATGCTTCAGAGAACTCACCAAAAGAAGCAGGTGTTCCCTAATTAGGCACCAAAAAAATCTTTGCACTGCATTTCATATCTTTTTTTGATATTTCAGCAATGAAATAGAATTTCTCTTACTATCAAAGTCTGAATGTGAATGAGAGAAAAGTCCCTTAGTTACTATTCAAAATTCTAGTACTGGGCACTACTTCGTGATATTTGGGACAAGTGGGATCAAGTACTATCAAGTCAAGCATGCTGTTTTCCTGGTATACAGAAAAATATATTTCACAAAAGAACTCGGTGCATGAAATGTGCTTCACCAAAATCTTTTTCTAACAATTGCATGGTAGTGCTGCTCTTTCTTTAATCCTCATTTTTAGCTTCGTATTATTCAGATTTATTTTCCTTTTTCCTCCAGCCACAGAACAAAGATAAGAAAAGAATTGGAGACTTTACTATTTTACTAGCTTTCTCTGAATACCTTTGCAAAACAGGCAGAGGTTTTGTCTATAGTAATTCAGCTCCAAGAATTGCCAGTCTTATGTATTTTCATGAGTTTTGCAATAAAGACTATCTATTAATAATGTTTTAAACATTTCACATTGTTTTTATCTTATTAGAATTGTCCCTGTGGCTAAGCATAAAACATCCCTTGATCTGCATTTTGTGGGAGGTAAAAGTTTTTAAAAAGTTATGGAAGATTCTTCATTGCAGCAGGTTATAAAATCAGGAGGGAATAAATAAAGCTGCACACACTTTCCCAGCTTTCCAGGCAAGATGTATGTCCACTTACTCTCATCAGAGAGCTGAACCTGTCCTTCTCTCTGGGAGAAACCAGAGCATTTGCCTAAGGCTATTCCACCCTTGGTAAAACACCCAAGGAGGTTCTTCTTGGCCTCCAGATGTCTCAAAAGTAGCACCATTGCTTGCCTCCCTAATTACTTTTGAATTTCTTTCTTGTTATTTATCCCTTGAATTTAACTCTCTTTCCTTCTTGTCTTTGGGGAATATATTGAAATAGAAGTGGTTTTCTTTTCTGTAAGTCTCATGTGTTATGGACTGAACTTTGAAAATATATTATAATTGAGGTATTGAAAAGAAAATTTTCTGCATGTCAAGCATCCTCAGTAGAGCCCTTTCTTTTTCTCCAGGTTAAAAAAGCAACAACAGAAAGAACCCGTAATTGTCTGTATTATCAGAATGGGGTACCTACAACAGCTTGTGAAGGGCAACTGGAGAAGTGGAGCACAACACAGGTGCTGCTGCCAGGTAAACAAGCTGCTGTATGTCTGGAAAAGGCATGCTGAACCCTTGGAAATCCCACAGGACTTTTTCTCTCTTGTGGCTCCCAAGGAACTGTGTCTACTCCTGGGAAAAGTTTGCCCTGAAAGATTTTAGGAGCAGAGGTTCTTCTTGAATGCAATAGTCCACCCACGGTACCTACCCACTGCCCCTTTGAGGAATGTATGACGTTGTCTAAATAGCAAACGCCTAAATACCCAAGTTTGCACTTACTGTCTTGAAATGTTAAAGTTGGTCCCTTTAATCAGTTTGTGAAGCTCTGGAAAGAGCAGACTGAGGTGCTGTATTTCAGAAGAGAAATCAGCTTCCGAGGAGAAAATGCTTATTTGCTCTGGAAATACACCCCACAAGCCAAGAGGATTTTAGGCAGGGTGGACTACACACAAGCCAAGCTGAATACTAACAGTTCAGGTGAGGTGTTGAAGGAGTGTTACTTGTCCAGTGGAGGAGGTGGTGGTTAACTTTAAAAAAAAAAAAAAAAAAAAAAAAAAATTCAGTTATGTCAGTCACAGCATTGCCATCTGCCCCTGCTTTGGTATGTCTGTGCCGTTCTTCTCATGGTGCTTAATAGTTTTCCAGGGCTTTACATCCATGTACGTGAGATGCGTAGAGAAGTTGTAGCTTCCCTTGTGTTAGTGTATACTGTATTAACATTGCCTGGGAACTGGGGTGAAATAAATGTTTTTTCTTTCTTCCTGAGATATTCCTGGCTGAGTGATGGGGGGGTGGCTCAGTTAGACAGACTGAAAGATGGCTCAGTGAAACTCTTGTTGTTCAAAAGTAAATCTCTCTTCTATTCCTGTCTCTGACTTGTGTAGATGGCAGAAATCTATTCACATTTAGCAGGGAAATTTGTACTTACAAACTCCTCAAGAGCAGCATTTCACAGTCTTAGGCCAACGTATGAGAAAGCTCTGTGTCTTTCTCGCATGAGTTTCACCTTCCAAGATGACAGTTTCGTATTGCCTGAGGGATGTACCTGACCAGATCGTCATCATCAGGAGGCAGGTAGCTGCTCGGGTAACTGTTGGCAGTTTCATTGTGAACCATGCTCTTTGTGCCCACACTGGGGCTTTGGTACTTTGAGTTTTTAAACCACAGTCTTTAAATGTTACAGTGAGCAGTAAACAGCATGTAAACCTAATCTTGTTGAGGGACTAAGTGCGTACTGCATTAACTTGGTGATATACTAGTTCTTTAGGGTTGTGTAGACTTGACTACTTCTGGTGAAAATCCCTGATTTATTCACTTTATTCTTAAAGATGTAATCCAAAACTGGTTACTTCTCCACATTCTGTTTTGGTTAATTCAGTTTACTTGAGATTCTGTACGTGTGTGTGCATGTGTGTGTTTTACACCCATGCAGATGTATACGAATGACTGCAATTACCTTGTTTTTTGGTGAAAGTAATTCTGTCATCCAAAAGAAATTAAGTCCCTTCTTACGCATGTAGTGTGTCATCTACTAGATGAAATGTATGTATCTTTAGGTGAGCTGACTTTAACTGATTGTTCTATCCTTGAAGAAAAGCACTGGTGTCACACTGCGGCTATCTTCTCTTTTTGAAACCTTAATTTCCGCCCAATATAGTTTGTCTAAATCCAGTCATAGGAAAAACTCTTACATTATTAGCAGGAGATGTGAGTCAGCTTGATTACCACCTGAGGTTATACATGCGTGTATGAAATATACACAAATGTAATATATAATATATACAGTCTTTTTATTTGCCACCTGCCAAAAATGTAAATGTGCCTGTGCTGTCAGTATATTAGTGTTGAAATGGACAATTCTTTCCCTAGGTACCATATTCTGAAATAACTGATTGGGGTCATTAGTTTGTTTAATTTTATTGTTGCTGGTTTAGCTGACAAAAATGTGGATTGACTTTCTTTTCTTTTTAACAATGTGCTTCAAGCAATACTGTTTTTCTTTTAGCTAAAAATATTTCTATATAAAATGTCACATCTATGATATCACATCCATTATTAACCTCTAAGGAAGCCTGAACTTTTGAACAAGAAATGAACAGGGTCACGAAAACAATTTTTTCTTTGTCTACCCCGTTACACATCAACTGTAAGAATTTTCAAAGATCCTTAGGACTGCTGTAGGCCAGCAACACATTCCCCAAAAGAACGAAGTGAGTGCAGTAAAGGCACTTTGCTGTCCAGCCTCTCGCTGGCTGCGGTCAGCCATTTCACAGATTCCAGTTGGTGTCATCCTTTTTCACCCCGGTGGTTATCCCATCAAGGGATTCAACCTTTCTGGCACAATTTGTTTTCAATAGACCCTGGGTTCTTGGGGTTTTTTTAATGGCCTACTATTTGGTAGGTGTTTGCCAATTAATTTTCACGTATTTCCATCAAGGTGAGGCTGGCTAGTCTGTGCTTTTTTTTCTCCTCTGGTGAAGTCTGGAGAAGAACAAACAGAACCTCTGGGCGCTTAAGCTCCTGTTGCCTGGAGCTGTGAAATAAAACCTAATGGTGTAGAAATTGCTTTGGCTGGGGTCTCATGAAGAGGAACTACTTTTACTATTCAACTGTAACCTGAGTTTTGTGGATATGTTTATAAACATAGATTTTTATTTCTTTTTTTCTTTTAATCAGTCTGCTGGGATACAAAGCTGGAAGAATCAATGTCATTTTGTTTTCTCTTTGACTGTACAATTGTGAGTGGGATTTTTTTTTCTTGATTTTGATAGAAGGAAGGAGCAGTGAAAGAACTAGAAATTGATTTGGCTTAAAGTAAGGCTGGGTTTTCGTTCAAATTGAGCTTGATAGTGAGAGAATGCATTCTCCTCATTGACGTTATCTGGAGCCCAAGTAAAAATTCGATGCTGCAATATAAGCAGTAGAACACTGTGTATTTTATAACTTCATGATCATTAGAAATAGGAATTTAATGCAGAAGAACATTAGTAATCTTTTTTTTTTAATTTTCATTGGTGTCTATTGTGTCATACTGTATTTTAGAACACTCTTCAATTACTTTCAAGGTGCCAAACTGAAAGCCTACCCTTCTTTCATGATTTTGTACTTCTGATTCAGAAACTTGGGCGTTTTGTTTCATCAGTGGAAAGTAATTTATAGTGTCATGTAGTTTGAACATCATTAGCCTAGGGTGCAGTCTTAGTACATGCTTTCTAGTTCCAACTTGGGGTCACTAATTTTCATGGACTGCTAGGCTCTATAGATCTAGCAAACTATAATTTATGCGTTCATACTTTGAAATTAGTTTGTAATACTTCCACTGTAATTTAGTCATAAGGGTGGGGTTTTTTTGTTGTGTTAGTGTGATAATTAAATGAAACAGTTTTTCATAGTTTTTTGTATGTACAATGCACAAAACAAATGTATTGTTCTCAAATGCACTGTTTCAATAGATATGAAATGAAACAAAAGTTTTCTCATGCCCATTCTCAAAACACAGATTGCTGTACTTTTCTATGCCAACAATAGCTTTTTCTGTGCAAAGCTTCATACAGTACAGGAGAAAGTATTAGAGCACAAGATCTAAAATACTCCCTGAGAGTTCCAGATGTCATAGGGCTGTCCCCTGTAGAATAAAAAAGCCTTTGCCTTGGTTGTCATTGCCGTAAATTCAGTGGAGACTTGCGGTTGTACTTGATACCAGTTCAGGAAGACCTTTGAATAATCACAGTCATTATCACTGAATGCATCCTCTTCATAATCGGAAATCATTTCTGCATCAGAGTAACTCACCAGCATAGTATGCAATCTGCTCATTCCAGTTTTAGTGTAGATAGCCATGTGTTTCTGATGACACCCATAGAATTAGTGCTCTGGCAAGATAAGTCTATTCTAAAGGCCATCAACTCTATTTTCGATGAAAATTAATACAGAATTGTTCTGTATATAGTTGTACTCACAGACTTCATCAAGAGGAAGAAAAAGGGCTGCCTTATCCCAGGGTGTGTTTAGCCACAAGGGAGGAAAACACGATTGGATGGCTGAAGCTCATTGACAAGTTACAAGGAGAAGTCACAGGGCTGGATGTGATAAAAAATAGTTTAAGTGAGAGAATGAGATACAAATGGAAAGTGGGAAACTTGTTTTCTTGTGTTTCTTTCTTTCTGCCTTTCTTCTGGTTGGTTGTGTTAGGAGCCTGAAGTTGTCCAGTTTCTTTTCTTTCTCATAAGGAAATCAGCACAGCTCTACTGGCAGTTAGACAAGAAAGGCAGAGACTGATAGCCTCATGATTGCACGTAGCCCAAGTGGAGAGAAGGCCAGGCGGGAGTGGGCAAATCACAGCAGCTCTTGGGAGAGTTTTCTGGAGGAAACTGCTAATTCAGGTCTTCCAATACTTATGCTACTGATTTCGCATTTCTTCCCTCCCTCCCCCCACCCCCGCCCTTTTTTTTTTTGTTTGGAATAAATAATCTTTTCACTTCTCATTAAAAAAAGAATAAGCCTGAGTTTGAATTAGGCACACCTCCTTCTGTAAAAGTGCAATAACGATGCTGTTAAAGCCAATAAAGAGAAAGGCATTATTAAAATCAGAGGTATTCAAATATTGTTACCAGGTACTTACTCTTTCTATTTTGCAGATATTCATATACAATTTGCACTTGGCTGACAAGTAAGAGTAGATATTGCTGCTTGCCTCTACTCCTTCCTGGTATTAAGGAAGAGAAGCTTTGCAGTTATGTATGATACATCTCTCTCTCTTTGTCCAGTATTTATCCTACTTTACATTAGGTATGAGAGGCACGTAATTAAGGACTATGTTTTGCTCTGTAGCGGGTCAGGTAGCACCAAATGGCAAGTTTGATAGGAAGTGGGCTTGATTCCTGTCTGAATGTGCTTATCTTGCCCTTGACAGGAGGAGGGGAGGTGACCAGGCTCAGCTTAAGCCTCTAGAGGAAGCTGAGGTTGACCTGGGCTTTTTTACTGTTAGCTGCTATCAAACTGCAAAGCAAGATTATTCTCTCCATATGCCCGCTTTGAAAAGGAATTTGAAGATTTTCTCTCCCTCTGTCTAAGCAATAAAGTATGGAACAAGAAACAAGAGAGAGTTTACCAGCTTATTGTGCCTGTTCTTTTCAAGCTAGAGGGTATGCAAGATCAACTCGAATTGGTATGTGAGACTTGACTGTATATATATGTATGTATATCCCACTATTTCAGTAATGAAGAAAGCCACTGATAACTTGGATTTAAAAGTGTGTGACGGTAACATTTGAAGTTAAATTTAAAGTAGCTACTGGAAAAACTGTTTATTAATTTATAATCTTATCTTAATGCCTAATCATTAATGGGTTTCTTTGAACTGATCAGGGTCTTTTTGTCACCTTAATGCCACCAGTATAGTTGAAATATAGACAGCTGAACTTGACACAAACTCACAAGAAATAAAACCAAGATCATAAGAAACTTGCTTATATAATAATCTGCTATACACAGTAGCCATGTATACTGACCTCAAGCTAATGCTCACTTGGTTAGTAGCCTGATTTTTCAGTTAGATATTTAAACATAGAAACCAAAGAATCAGTCATCCTTGTAATTAGCCTTCTTTGGTGTTTAAGAGCTAGCATAGAAGGGATTAATATTATTATAGACAGAGCACTAGTTCTGCGATGTTAAGGTTGTGAGCTCTTTTCTGATTAAAGCTTGACTCTCTTCTACATGCTTTAAAATATATGTGCTTATACAGATTGCCTTCCAATTGAATGCGTCTTGTGGCTGTGTTGAACCGAGTTACTCAGTTTTGATCGTCATTAGAAACATTTTTTTTCCTTCCTTTTTTTTAGTCCAGCTGAAAAGGATACTAAGGAAGTTGTTTCTATTACAGAAAGAGCATCATATCATTTTTCTCACTGAAAGTCTCCAGTGCTTCACCTCTATTTGGTCTTATTTCTGTTTGCAAAAATGTTCCGTTGGTAAAGCTGGCATTAGATGAATGTTTGTTTTTACTGGCAGTGTATACTTATCAAAAGGTTTTGCTGCAGAGAAGATCCCAGAGGTCTCATGCTGATCCAAACTAGGCTGGAAATTGTACATATTTTCCTTGGAAAGTGAAACTCTCTTCTCTGCCTAAGCAGAGTTGACATAAGGAGCTTTTCTGGTGGGAATCTGGCATTGCCACTTCTGCTTTGGAGTGGGACATTGTCCTGGGCTTCATTCAAATAAAAGCATTGTTTGTAAAGAAAAGTTAACATGTTTATCAGAAATGTTGAAAAAAGAGCCGTACAGCTCAAGTTCCGCTGCAAAGATTGGGATGGTTTCTCTCCTGCTAGAACCTGGTGTTCAACAGTCTTCCGCATTTCAGAATTTCAGAAATTCCAGAGAAACGATTACTAAATGTAATCAACTCTCAGTGAGATAGCTATGAAAAAAATACAGGAAGAATCATCTCAACCCTGTGAGAGTTGCCCCCAGAAAACAGGTGTGGGCTTCTGATCTAAAAAGAACAACTTTTCTTTTTATATTTGAGAGATTTCTGTTGCTTTTTTCTGTAATGGCCTTACCATCCTTCTATGGCAAGAGATTCTTCATTTTGTTCTCATCGCGTTCTCTATCAGTAGATTAGTGTGTGTATGGTCACTAGATAAATGCTTCAAATCCCCTGCTGTTCTTAGGAAATAGAAGTTGCATCCTCAAATCTGATTATTTGCTGAACTAGCTGTGCTGGAGCTGGTGCTTTGGAAAAAGTATTTTCAGGCCGCTCTGGTTTTCCTGGCTATCATCGCACTGAACAACAAACAGAACGTTATTCAAGGTAACCAACGTTTTCCAAGTAACTGGTTTGTTTTTCCAGGTATCAGAATTCTGCGGGTACCTTTGGGTAATGCTTTTCCCTTTGTGACAGATGAATGTTGGTTACCTTTGTGAGCTCTGTACCCGGTTCAGCCAGCGTAGGCAATCCATCCTGCAGCCCAGGATGTCTTCTACATTTAGGCTCCATGTGACCTAAAAAGGACCAGACATGTCTCCTGTGTTCCTAATGATACCATTGAGTTTACAGAGAGAATAATTTTGCTTGAAGAGGTAAATATTTGATAAAGAAACAGTAGATATTACAGACAATCTAGAAGCATAACATACTTCATGAATAAAGGTGAAAGAACCTAAATCCTCTGGAGCAGTCATTTCCTGTTCCAAATTAACTTCAAAGAGAAGAGTTAAAATAAATGTATTTCTTCTGTCAAACAGAGAGCTGGGGCTATGGGTATTTGTGAAAATGCCCATAAATTTTAAAAACAACCAATCAAACAAAAAGAACTCGGAACGAATAGTAATAGAAGCATTGCGGCAGAAAATCATGTGCATCTGTATACACAGCTGTTGGAAATGTGTAAGAACACTTAGAACAAAGTACACTACACAAGTGGTTCACTACACTGTGGTCTAAACAGGCTAGCACTGAACTTTCAAAAGTGCTTTTTTATACTCAGTATACTTTTATTCTATACTCAGTGCCCTACCAATGTTTGTAGAGTCTTTTTTAACAAATTAAAGATCCAGCATGTATGTTGACAACAATACTGGAAAGCAGGTATCCTGAACTCATCTGCCATCGTATCAGACTGTCATTATTTGGGGATTATTAGGAAATATTAGTGACGGAAACATACTCAAAGACTTGAAAATAGATCAGAAGTTCTGACTGCCGTAGCATAGTGCACAAAGCAGCTCAGAGGCTGCTCAGTTTATTGTTGTTGAAGAAAGCAAAAGCAAATAACATGCAGATGCAATTTTTCATCATTTGTACAAGCACTACCCAGTCAGATCTGATTTCTTCTAGAAAAGACAAGAAAGAATGTTTCTTGCACCTATTCCACCTTCATCAATAATTGAATTATAATCATCCCCATTGCTCTTGTAGAGGAAAGCAGATGGTAAAATGTTACTTCAAGAGTGTTTTGGGGAACACAAAATTTTGCTTAAAGGTTATTAATACTTCTAGTTAAGTGTTCTATAGATGACTTTAAGAATATCCTTGGGATATCTAATGCTAATATAGAAATAATAGGGAAAAGAGAATATTCTCACATTTGGATTGCAAATTGGTAAAAGAGGTTAAGTCCATTTAAGCTGTCACTGGCTTACTAAAAAGTTCTTTGGTTCACCTTTTCAGGGCAGTGTAGGTCAAAATGGAGTGTTCATAGCTGAATTAGGTCTCATCACAATAAGAAAATAGATTTATTTTGTGGGAGATTTGATAAAAAGTTAATAGTGAATTTGCTTCTTCTCGTAATCAAAAAGAAACATAGTGGTAATTTTTTAGCTTTTTTAAAAAAAGTTTTTCCAGGTACACCGTGGAAAAATGTATGCTGAATAGAAATTCTACACAAAGTTTTTCCAGGTACACCAATGGAAAAACGTATGCTGAATAGAAATTCTACAATTGTTAGAGGAATACATTGAAAATAATAACAGAGCTTACCAAAGAGCAACTTGAGAGGTGATTTTACATTTTTGTGCAGCTAATTATGCACAGAAAAGAAGCAATAGTGGTGGGGTTTTCCACATGGCTGACAAACATAGAAAAATTCAGTTGCTGAAATTGGAAATAAAGGCGAACTCAATAACGAAGGAAGTGGCAATATGCTACGGTGAGGATGATTAAAGACTGGATTTCCAGAGATCTTATTACCATTTGGGCCTTTAAAACAAGGTTGGTTATCATCATGAAATACATCTTGTGCCCTAGATTTTAGAGGCTTTCTGCAGTCCTACTTTGCAGGTGTCCAAGGTGGTCCCTGCTGAGCTTGGAGCTTCTTAGTTAATGCAAGTTGCCATTGTAGTGCTCTTCCTTTAGGAGCCCTGGGGAGAGCAGGATTGCTTCTCTGGCCCTCGGGAAACTCCTACCTGCCTTGAGGCAATTATGATATTCCAGCCTTGTGCCTAATGGGTTTCACTGTACTCTGTAGTATCTGGGATGGGGTTTTTTCCTCTTTGTGCCTAATTAGCAAAGTGTGTTGGGCGTAGGGAGATGTTCGTTTGGGGTTTTTTTACTGACAGGTTTTGCATATTTTTATTTCACTGAGGCATTAGTAATTTCCTTGGACTGGTGAAAAAACAGAATTTGGTGGACTGAGAAACTGAAGTGGTACAGGACATCTTCAGTAGTTGGCAGAAAGCTACTGAAAAGAGCTACAATAATATTTTGAAAGTGTAGGAACAGTCTGAAGAAGCAGAAAACCTTCTGATGAGTCCACTTGTTAATAAAGTTCCTAGTAACAACTAATAAATTAAAGGGGTGAAAAGCAAAACAAAGCTCCCGTTCTCACCTCTCATTCATAGCGTTTAGATTTAATCTTATGCATTGGCTGAGATTTCCACAAACTAAACACTAAAATATAGTAAACCATTAAATTTTTCTTGATTTTCTATCAAAACAGCAGAAATCTTATTTCTTGTGGATTTATCACATATAAGTTGGAGCATTTGAATGGAGATTGAATCTGGCATAACATACTCATAAGGAACCTTTTCTGTCTCGATTTAATAGTGTATTCCCAAATTGGACGAGTAGCACTATCCAGGTTTGAGAGTGTAATTTCATATAATTCCATGGCTTTTCAAAGAATATTTGAAGAATTTGCTCTGTTGTTGGCTAGAAGTTACAGGTGGCTGTGGTTCTTCCTCCTCCCTCCCCCCAATAAATCTATGAACTAATTCCAGAGAAAATATATATAGGCATCTTCTCCCTTCCGTTTCTCTTCACTAATCTATTAATGAAAGTCATAGTGTGGCTCCCTGTGAGTCAGCTTACACTCTGAGGATGCAGACTTCGGACACCTTAGAATCCCTTTTGGTTGCTTACAGCCAAAGAAGTTGTTTGCATGGGCCAGATTAAGGAAATTCTAAGTTAGGTTTCCTGCATCTGGTATTTATTGTGAGATGATAGTGATATTAGGTTACGTAGAACATTCATTTATACTTTAATACCAAAAGAAATAATAATTTATAGAAAGGAGTCTTGTATCTAAAATAGTACTTTGTTTGATAGTTGTGTGCCTGAAAACAGGTACAATTTTATAGTTTCTGGATTCTAAGAAAAAAAATCTACCCTTGGCTAATCTGCATTAATCAGAACATGTCACCTCTTTGGTTAGAGGGAGAACAGCTCTTGTTGTAAAGGCTTTGGGAACACATTTAGAATTGTTCTTGTTACACAGAAATGCTACAGCCTTCCTTTCTGGATAATACTTTTGTGACCAATGACTGTAACTTATGCAAGATCTGGTTAATAAGTTAAAAGTAATCATATTTATTAGTTCATCAACAGTTTGATCATGGTCAGCAAGAAAATGATTCTACAATAAATGAAAGGAAACCTTATTTTAGGAACTAATCACTTCATTCATACATTTTATTTCTACAAAAGTGAGATTTGGAAGAACAGCCATTAACTGTGAGTCATGGCATAATGGAATCATACCAGAGTCTGTGGAATCCCTAAAAAGTTATTGAGCAAAATCGCTAAAGTAACTAATGTGCAACTGTAAATTTGAGGGGAGATGAATACAGTGTCAGCTACTATTGAATCTATTTCCATAAATTAGATAACACTTCTTTTCACTTGTCTTTTTAAAAATATTTAAGTAAAAATATGGTTCTATATCTCATAATATTTATCAAATGCTTGCAATTTTTCGCTGTATAATTTACATGAGTAAATGGAATTTCCTTTTTCCATGGTTTTATAAAATACGTAAGAGAAAGAATTTACTTGGGAAATGCTATGCATGAGCAAGAAAGTAAAGGTGAAATTTTGAATTCATATATCCTATAAAAATAGAGGGAATGTATATTTTCTGGGGGGAAAAAAAAAGCAAAGGAAGATTCAGTGCTGCTTCTTTAATTCAGTCTAAAGATAGTGAAATTTCAACAAAAAAGCTACAATAGGGAGAGCAGAAAATTTGTCACATTATTGATGGATAATTGGACATGACAGGGGAATATCAGAAATCAAAGAAAGCTCTTAAAGAGGCCTAAACAATGCTTAGCAGTTAAAATAAGATAATGGTTATCTGACCAAAGATGATAGGTTATGAAGCTAGTAAAAAATGATCTGCCGGGGCAGGGATGGCGTAGCGTGGCATGTTTCCATGATGTGCATGATGTTTTTGTGAACTTGAACAGAAAATGATACGACGTTTGTAATCAAGGTGAAAGAAGGGGAGGGGGGAAAGGTATCGTAAAATAGTTTTCTCTGGAGAGAGACATGTTTGAAAAAGATACTGTTTATAAAGCCAAGTGTCATAGTTAAAGTGTTATCTGCAGGAATTAAGGTATTCAAGGTGTGATCTAATGCCCATTCAAGTCAACAGAAGGATGCTTACTGACTGCAGTGCACTCTGAAGGAGATTGCCAAAACATTTGGCTTCACTTAAGTTGTCCTGCTTAGGTCAGGTTGACCTCATTTTGCTTGAAACACAGTCAGGCTTATGGAGGATGAAGAGTGATGGACATTGAGAATAATCCAGCGAACACTCAGCTTGGGAATTAAGGCTTTTGAGGTGGCTATGAAAGCCAGCCATTGACAGAAACAAAAAATGTAATTTGTTTTTCTAGCACATGCAGAACAAGTGCCAAAATGAGTGATTCACTGTCTTAAATTTTAAATTAACAGAATCTGTCCATTTTGGAAAGCAGCTTATCAAGCCTGCAGTTTTGTGACAGAGGATTCTACGGTATCCTCCAAGCTTTTGTGATCCTGGTAAGTACTGATGGTAAAACTAGAGAATGATATAATTTATATACTAGAGCAGGCTGCCTCATCCATAATGTCAGTATGAATAAAATTCCAATTTTTAAAACATGTTCTTTGCCTAAATGGCTGTATTTTCTATGCTGGATCCCCTCCTTGCTCTGTCTTTAGAAATTTACACCCAGAAATCAGAAAAAATACAGCTACATCTTCCTAGTTCAAGTCATTACAGCACAGAGAGATTGATACAACTATGAAGACAAATCAATAAGAATGGAACGGAACAGTTTGATTTCTGTTCCACCCAGGTTTAGTGCAAACCATCCTATTTAACTTCATAAAACCCATGAAAGTGTATTAATAACAAAACAAGGAAAAGCTCCCATTTCCCACTGTGACTGTAAGCTAATTACCAAGCCTCTACCAGTTTAAACATTTTCTGATCCAGAAAGCAGCCTTCCTCTGCCACAGAAAATGCTTAAAGAATAGGGCCAAAGCTTCTGTTTTTCTTCCCTAGAAGGGCATGCAGGAGTGGGAATAGGAAAGACCCTGGAGGTGGAGAGGGCAGAACTACAGCCCTTCAAAGCTTCACAGCTTTTGCTGCTGTGGAAGCGCTCTAGAAACTGGTGCAAGAGGCATTCTTCTGGAATTCCTCCCCATGGACCCATATAGTGCCAAGTGATGCACAGCAAGAGCAAGTGTCTTTAAGGCACACTTTGGTCGATCATATTTAAGCAGTGGCCTTCATTATTAGAAATAAGATTAAAGTGAAGACCCTGGCGGTAAAACAGTACCAGTCTGTATGTGCAAGGGGTGGCTGGTTGTCTGTTCCTGTAGATGAGAGTGAATTTGCAGGCTTGCTGTCAGTATCGCTTCTCACAGTTATTCACAGAGTCAGGAAAGGATTCAGCTAAAACTGGAATGGGAGGATTTCTAAGCTGCTTTGTGGTTTGTAAACATGGTGACAGGATGAACAGTATTTTGCAAGTAAGAAATTCTTGAAGAGAAATTGTTTGTACTATTATAGATTTAACTGCAGCATTCTGAACAAAGCTATGTAATCACATAAAAAAAGCCAGTTTATATGAATTTCAGCATTTCTTGATAACAAATAGTAAGCGATGAACTGAATTGTGCTTGAAAATAGATAAAGATACAGAAGCATCATTATGGCAATCTTCATTATCGTTAATGAGAACGTGGCAAACTCCTATCTTATAGCATTGCATGCATATTTTATCTTTAATGTGTGAATGGTCTAATTTACAGTTTCATGGAGACATATTTTGTCCATCCTCCAAGAAGATGGTCAAAAAACATTCCTTTCTTAAACAGATTAACAATTCAAAAACCTTGAAAATGTTTGTGAAGTGCAACCTAAAAAAACCAAAATCCTTTATTAAGTATGTTTTCTCCACATGTTCATAAGAAGGAGGGGGTCTAAATTCTTAATATTCACTTATTTTCATACACTGCTCATGGCTTTTGAAGGGTCTCTAACTTAGATCACAGCTTTTTTTGCAAAAATACTTTGGTCTAATGTATGGCTTTAAAGAGTTAATATATCCACGTTATTTCAAAGGATAACTCTGTTGATTTGTTCTTGTGCTTTTTCTATGTGCACTGCAGGGGAGAAGCAAAAAAAAGCTTGGTAGGTGGGGTTGGGGGGTTGCTGTGTTTTGGTTTTACATATATTCGACTTCCTCAGCAACTCCAAAGACTTTATATCTCTCTTGAAGCATTTGTTGCACTTTTATCTGTAATCAGCACTTACTGTTAATCTTTTTGTAATTTCAATCTACTACCAAGTTTTTACACAAACAAAAGCAGAACTGGCTGTAGTGGATATATATGAAAAGTGACGTGAAAGAAATTTTGCAAAACAAATAAACAAAAAGTTACTCGGTTTCTTGATGCTCTGTGTTTTAAAAAGGGGTTATAAAAGTGTTTGTTTTCAAAGAAGGTTACTTTAAACTTATTTCTTGTGTTCTATCCTAGAAATATCAGTAATGCCAGCTCTTATTCTCCTCAGTTTTTCTGAAAGCCTGCTGAGCTTCTCAGGAGGTGTGCATTACCCTTCCTAATTTAATTGGGGTGACCAGCATGTTGAATGTACAACTAAGATGTGCTTTCAGTAAATATTTAGACATTAAATTTTTATAGTTATAAGAAAAAGTAAGTAATTAAGTTCTGCACAGAAACAAAATGTTTTCCCTACTTCTTCCTATAGTTCATAATTGACTTTCTTTACTCTTCTGTAGTCATTTTACAAGCCCCATGACCTCTCTTGTTTTTCTGAGTGTTATCAAAGCTAGATAGTCTTAGTCCGGATGCCTAAGGGTCTGTCTCTTTTACCTGCTTGTGATTTGCATGAATCTTGCAGGAGTGTAACTGCATTAAAGATGTCAGTCTCTGGCAAATCTGATGGAAAATCATCCATGTGTTAAGAAATTACTGTGAGAAAAACAAGCTAAGAGGCTCTTCCTTGTTCCTCTCGTTCCTTCCCTTATTTCCACAGGAAGCCAGTCTAGAGTTGAAGGGCATCAGTGCAGTTGACAGAGGAACATGCTTTTCCATTGAGGTGTATGTGCCCTTTAATGGCAACATTATTTAATCAATTCCTATTGAGTGAAATTCCATTCCAAGTGAAACCTCTGCCTTTTACAAATGTGCATCGCTCATGCAGATGACAAAGAGCTTGTGGCTTTTTCCTCTCTCTCCATGTATCTTTGTAATACCATCATTACAGGAAACTTACACTGCCTGAGGCTACGGACAGCAGTCTAATTGCACTTCTAGAAGCAGTCACATTAGCAACGAGCAGTTAGATAAAATCCAAACAAATTTGGGAGATCTAAAGGGTTTCTGTTATCAGACATCTTTCCAGTGGAAGGCAAGGAACAGCTACAAGCAGCAGTGAGCACTGTTTCCGATCAGGGCCTCATTTCTTCTCATAGCTCCAGAAACAGTGATGATGTCCTGATGACACTGGCTTCACATGGACATATAAAAGAAGAAATACCTCTATTCGCTGGGAAGTTTCAATGGATAAATTGTAACTCCCCCTGGCATTTGAGCAGAACATAGGAACTGTTGAATATCCTGTAGTTAAATAAAGCCCAGATATCACTAATTTCCACAAAGGTCTGGGCTCTCATTAAAGGTTAAGAAGTCAACAAAATACAAGCCACAGTGCTATATCAGCACTGTGCTTTGAACAGTGAGGGAAAGATGATTTTCTGAGTAGTACCATCCCGCAGCACGGAGAATCCCCACTAAATACAGTCCCAGCTGAAGTGGCTGAGCTTTTAGGGCTGTCAGGGATGTCCCAGGAGATGGCTTTGAGTCATAAGGTTTTGATTTGCACCCACTGTCGGTTTCACAGTATCATTTTGCAATTTACAGAAACCTTAACAAAATCTTTGTCAGTAAAATAAGAAAATCTTAATAGGACATAGAATTGTAATAACATAAAAACTATAAAATATAGATTTGTTTTTCTGTTAAAAGTTGGCTTTTCAGGGTAGAAGATAAAGTTTTCAGTGAAATTCAATCGTTCGTTTACAGGTGAGTGCCTCTGTCTGCCTGATAGCAAGTCTCCTCAGCATATAAAGAATGTTGATCATCACTTGTCCTGGGCATATATAGTTGTTTTTCTAACATGAAAAAAGATTCTCTTTTTTTCCCTGTTTAGTCTTCTTGGAGAGAATCTGTAGTTCTCAGGTTTTAATATTGACTATTCTTTTGGCTATTCCACATGGAATCTTTCTCCCATTCCTGTGAGGCAATGTAGGTATGGCTTTTGGAAGATCAGTTTGACAATTTCTGCACTAGCCTTCATGGGTACCAGAGAAATTATACTTAAGCAAAACACCAGTGGTGTTTTGGAAAGAGAGGAAAAGGAAAAAAGCTCCTTTGGAAAGGAGTTTGGCTTGTCTGTTGCTACATTTACCTGCTCGGTATTAGTAAAACCTGAACTCCCCTAGCCTCTGCAGAGACCTTCTTTCTGTTTCAAGAAACGAGGAATCACACAAAAATGTCAGCCTGTCTCTGCACGTAACGTTGTATTTGTAGAAATCCTGCCCAGATCTAAGCAATGACTTCAAGCTTGTGTTGGTTGCTTCTGACTTTCAGTCATTTTCAACTGTATTTTGATTAAGATGCCAGCTTCAATATTTCTCTTCGTATGAATCAGACCTGGGAAGGGCAATATCATTACTGTAGATGGGAACAAAGAATGCAATGGAAGTAAGGGCAAGAAAATTGTATTTGCTATTTATCTTAAAATTTAAAAATTATCTTTGGACATCATTAGAGAACTGGAGCTGCTAGAGATCATGTCTAGTACTAAGCCTGAATTGGAGAAAGACTTGTTATTTACTGTGAGGAAAATTAGCTAATTTTTAATTGACAGTCCTTTAGTTCTATCCGTTTCCATCATTTCTCATGGTTGATTTTGACAAAGCATTGCTAAGAAGACAAAGCCTAGTTTGTAAAATTGTTTGGGTTAGTTTCTTAGTAGCTTCTGAAAATCGAAGTATTTGCCAGTGTGTTAGGAAAGCACTAGATAACCTGAATGCTTCGGTGAGTACTGTGTAACATTTTTTACTCAAGTCAGGTGAGCTGTGCTTACAAAAGATCTTGTAATACTTTGTCTACTGGTGGTGGCAGTGGTGGGTGAAAGATTTTGGCTGGAGTGGAAGATCAGAAAAACTTCCTCGTTTATTTTGTAATTGTATCTGAACCCTCCATCAAATGGACATATTTTGACTAAATGGGGATCAGTTCTTTCTTCATAATCCAGTTGGTGGAGATGTTATAAAAGAAGAAATAAATCAAGAAAAAGTTTAGAAAAAGTGCGTTTCATCTAGGGACTTTATTCTTTAAGTCTTTTCCCTGTGATAGAGTTTATGTTCTACTTGGTTTTCACCATGTTGCGTAAAGGAAACTTAGAAAACATGGGTCGCATTTTTGTCAATGTCATTTGCACACAGTTTTAATCTTTCTGAAGAGTTCAGAAATAGGTCACTTCCCCAGAATTCAGCAGTTAGTTTTCATGTTTAGTGGAGCTGAAGGGTAGGAAAAATTTCAAAGCCTCTTTTGTTTTTCTTTTTTAAGCCATTATTCAACCTTGAAATGAAAACTCAGTCACTAAACTATGCTAAATAGCTTGTTTCCCTGGTTTGCCGATTGAGCTAAATGGCCTTTGGCGATGTTTATGAAGGTGACTTACCCCTTTCTCTTACATGCAACAGTCATGCTTCCTCATCCATGTAATAGAAACAAGAGAAACTCAGGCCTAAGATTTTCACATTCTGAAATGGTTTCGCTGTTTTTTTGCAATAAATTTAGATTTTTAATCTGAGACCTGAATTTCACATTTTAGAATGAATCGTAAGAGACATTTTTTTCCTAAGAATTCGACCTGTGAAAACAAGATGCATACTCGGAGAAAGTTGGATACCTATAAACATGAACAT
>NW_009198955.1:0-302 GCF_000690835.1 Fulmarus glacialis | reverse complement strand
TCTTCCTTCCTGTGCCCGCTACAGCTGGAGGACAGGGAAGTTAGTTAGGGGCCCGCTGAGCCATGCTCAGGATGGTGATAGGGTCGAAGTCTCTACACTTCTAAAAGTAATGTTAAAATGAACTTCCCTATATGGTTTTCTTCTACACAGAGCAGGACTCATCATCACCCCCCTTCTAAAATTCTGTGCTGGAATCCAGAAGCTGGAAGTGAATGGAAACAAGCACTGATCTTGTTACCTTTCCGTGTTACAGGTGGACATTCGGTAGGGCTAAAGCAACCGACGTGACCTTCGGTTGGCTT
>NW_009198954.1:0-11689 GCF_000690835.1 Fulmarus glacialis | reverse complement strand
AAAATAAAATAAAATAAAATAAAATAAAGGGAAAAGCCCATTTAAAAAAGGAAGGCTAGAATTGCATCACACTGGGCAAAGGAGAAAAAAAGAATGCATTTGATTTTTCGATTTCATGAAAGCAGCTATATTTCACTTTGAATTGCAAAACAAGAAAACACTTCAACACATCTTTTTCTTATCCTGCCAAACCTAGAAGTTTTAGAATGTTCTAAGCATCTGATAATTGTGAAAGAAATTAAACCGCAACATGTTGTAAAGCCTTAGCAACAACCGTAACCACTGGGTAACCTTTGTAATAATTCTGCACCAGGTATTACATGTGCATTTATTTATGAACTGTAAACAAGCAGCCAACATTTTTATCACTTAGAATTGAGTTGTATAATGTGTGCACTGCTAGTGAACCCAAAGATTCTGAATGCAATTTCAGTTAGCACACAAAATTAACCTTTCATGAGAGTGCCTACATTTCCCCTAAGACATCTTTCCTGTCATATTTCACAAGCAATTTGGGCAATGCTTAGTGTTTTAGCCCATCTGAATTATGCATACACCTACACATTCCATAATGTAACTAAAGAATGTTTGCAATTCTCAGGCATGATGCAAATTTATTATAAATAATTGTAAAAACCAACCAACCATACAGAAATAAAACAAGCTTACTGAAGTTAATCCCACACATTCTTTCTTCCACTGTCTCAATACATCAAACAGTAATTATCTTGTATTTAACATAATAGGACGGAGAATATTTAGCCTGAGAGTACTCAAACCAAATAAATATAGATAAATATCTATGATAGGATAAAAAAAAATCAGCTTTCTTCTTCAAAGGTCACTGCGTAATAATTATTTCAGTGTCATGAGTAAAAAAGCTACACACCAGAGCCAGCTCCATATGGATTATGACTGAACTTAAACAGCATTATCTGTGTCCTATTGTGAGTTCAAATTAAAATGCAGATTGCTGCTGTTTTGGGAAGAGGGGGTCGTCTACTTCTTTGCTTTGCAAGAAAAGAGAAGGAGGAAAGTGAGAAAAAGGAGAAAAGAAGATAGTTATCATATAAGACGAATGTTATTAATCTTGATCTTATTTGGTTCCTACTCCTGTACCTTAATGACTTCCAGTCCCTATATCATTCCACTCTGACGTAATGAGGAACACTAAGCCCCTGACAAACCATGTGGAAAAACCCAATCCATTTTCCATAAATACTAAGATAGCGTGCTAATCGCTGTACTCAGCCTTATGTTAGTAAGTACTTCCAACTTCAGCCTACTTTTTCCTGAAAATGTCACTGACATTAAGATGAATATTATCAAATCATGTTTATAAGCCCTACCTTGTCTGTGAACTTTTGAGAGAGATTTAATGGCAGAGTGCTAATGAAAAATTTACGTGGGATTTTCATTCCACAAGATTTTCTACCAGAAACCTCACTTCATATATTTACTGTGAAAGCATAAAGTCTTCCATGGAATTATGCTACTTGTTAGAACTAGGCAATTAAAATTGCTCAAAATTTGAAAGACCAGAAAAGTCACTTTCATGAAGAATATCAGCTTATTGTTTAATATAATGGATGCACTTGTTAAATAATAATCAGTCCATTAACTGGGTCTGTAACCAGTCTGTACTGGGTCTGGCTGAGATGGAGTTATTTTCCCCATAGCAGCCCTCACAGCGCTGTGCTTTGTATCGGTAGCTAGAAAGGTGTTGATAACACACCAGTGTTTTGGCTACTGCTGAGCAGTGCTTGCACAGCATTAAGGCTGTCTCTCCAAATCACCCCCCTCACCCAGTAGGCTGGGGGTGGGCAAGAAGTTGGGAGGGGATATAGCCAGGACAGCTGACCCGAACTGACCAAAGGGATGACGTCTGCTCAGCAGTAATAGCTAAGAGAAAGGCGGGGTGTCTGGGGGTGTGTGTGCATTCGTTATTACATTGTCTGTCTTCTGGAGCGATCGCTACGTGTACTGAAGCCCTACTTCCTGGGAAGTGGCTGGACATCGCCTGCTGATGGGAAGTAGAGAATAAATCTTTTGTTTTCCTTTGTTTCCACGTGCAGCCTTTGCTTTTGCTTTATTAAACTGCCTTTATCTTGACCCACAAGGTTTTTTTCCGTCTTACTTTCTCCCCACCCTGCCCTGCTGAGGAGGGGAGTGATAGAGCGACTTGGTGGGCACCTGGTGTCCAGCCAGGGTCAACCCACCACAACGTCTTATCAATACAAACAGAAACTGTTTTAGTTGTATATTTATTCTAATTGTAGCATTAGCTATGCTATAGGATTTATACTGTTATGGATTAATATGCACACTTATGACAAAGTTTAAAAAAAAAAGAACCGATACAGAAAATGTTCTTTTTTTTTTTTTTACTCATATTTAAATAAACATATCACCTGCAAACTGAGTGAGAAATTATTTATACCGTACAGGTTACTCTTCCTACTTCATACTATCTGTAGGAAAACTTTCTTGCTTCCTCATATCAGTTTGAGTTTTTTCCCATCGATAAAGAGATGGCAGTGAAGAAGGTAGGAGGGAGAAAACAACCAGCCTGTCTGGCAGGAAGTTTGGTCTATCTATCAAGCATTTGGTCAGACTCTACAATGACCAAAGGAAAATTTGTAAAATCCTACCTCTTCCCACACAGTAAATAAACAGAAGAACTTTTGGTGAGGATACAGAATAACATGGAAAACTTAAGATGGAAATACTTCAGGTGTGAAAGAAGCAATGAGATAACGCTTGGCTCTTCTGTCCAGTAAATCAGCCAGAATTGTCCTTGGGAGTACAAGGACTTTATGAAGACTCCTTGGTGAGTTGGACCAGACAGAAAAGACTCATTGTTCAATGAATGACCCTCAGTTCCAAGTACAGGAACACACAGTAGTATTAACTATTACTGCAAATACTGAAAAGTGGCCTTCTAAGCACAACTAGCTTTTTTTATAGATGTGAACATCAAAACCCATAATTTTCTTTGCAAGTGGATGAGTATGACAGCAACCAACAGTCCTTTATTGCATCTGTCTATTCCACTTCCAAAATTTTTGGGGACAAAAGCCTGACAAGCTTGTTTACATGAACAGAAATGCAACTCCTCCCTGTGTTGCATGTCTGGAGTGTAACAAAGTCTCAGAAAGGTTATAACATTAAACCTATATTCCAGTCACTTCCACCCAAGCCACTGATTCAAATCTATGCAATTTGCAGGTTTGAGTATGTATCATACAATGTGGCAAGAGCTCTGAAACTTAAGTTACTAATATGAAATTCAAGTTTGTCCTATAGTTACGTCCTGGTTTCGGCTGGGATAGGGTTAAATTTCTTCCTTGTGCTGTGTTTTGGATTTAGTATGAGGAGAATGTTGATAACACACTGATGTTTTCAGTTGTGGCTAAGTACCCTCCTGGTCTAAGGACAGCTCCCATGCCTATTGACTGAGCTAGGTACACAAGATGGGAGGGAACATAATCAGGACAGCCAGCTCAGCTGGCTAATGGGGTATTCCATACCATGTGACGTCATGCTCAGTATATGAATGATAGGCATGATCCAGGAAGTACTGATCGCTACCTGGTTATCCGTCAGCGCGGGTGGTGAGCAATTGCATTGTGCATCACTCATTTTGTATATTCTATCATTATCATTATTATTATTATTATTTTCCCTTTTCTATTCTATTAAACTGTCTTTATCTCAACCCATGAGTTTTTCTCACTCTCACCCTTCCGATTCTCTCCCCACCCCACCAGTGGGGGGAGTGAGCGAGCGGCTGTGTGGTATTTGCCTGCCTGCCAGGTTAAACCACGACAAGTTATAATTGCATAGCTGGATTTCAGGGCTGTTGCCTGTCTGCACACCCATGCACTTGAGTCAGAAATTCCCTAGTGGTCCAGGAACCCCCCAGTTAGATGAGACATCCAACTGATTTGAAACATCACACCAACCTAGCCAAGGTGACTGACTGAGCTCCTGGCCTCTTTCACAGTAATATATATAAGTAATTGGTGCAGGAGTCTCCAGGTGGGAATTCCAGGCACTCCCCGAGGCAGCTCCCGTTATGTATAGACCAATTTGGACATTCCAATGTGTACATTAACATCCTGCATGGGGGATCCGGCTATTCCAGATGCTCCCCAGGCAGGTCCTGCTGCAAAACTGATCAAGCTGTACATAGTTACTTTTAAATAGTCAGCAGAAACTATTCCTGCAGATGCAAAAACAGTCACATAAGACAGTCTTCTGTACACAGTTACGAGATATTTTGTATGTAGTTTAAGATAACCAATAGCAATGAATTGTGTATATACTGAAGTGGTCACATAGGACCACGGACCAGCTAGGAATTCAGCAGAACGACGGTTTGGTGAGTCTCCTTCCCAACTGGAGACACCTTGGCAAGGACTCCTGCAATGGAGACTCCTATAGCCACACGTCCTCCAACCAATCACACTGTTTGAGAGATCTAATCCCCATGTTAAATTCCCAACAGGTTTGTCTGTTTTTTAAACAAACACTCTGTTTATGAATGTCTATGTAACAACGAGCTACTCAGGTGTATATGACAAACTTGCATTTTTCTTGTAACTGGAAGAAAAATCCATGCTTTTCCACCCTGATCTAAAATTTCCCTTTTCAAAATATCTCACTAAGTACATCCTCCCACAGTGTTTCAGCAAGTAGGAAAGTGGTGGAGCAGCCTAGCATCTAGCAGTGGCACAGCTATCAGAATACAGTGTTCATAGCGCTGGTATGAAGTAAGCTCTGTAGGTTGTAATTATTGAAGTGCCAGGCTGCCTGTGTTACAGAAGTAAACACATTTTATAAGCGATACAAAGTAAAGTTCCATTGGAAAGAGCTAATAACTGACTTGCAAGTCAAGCACAGCAAGTTACTGATCAAAAGTATCTTTGCCTTTTCACTGGTGGACTACCACCTTATACTGCAAACTGTTACCTTTTGAGTCCACCTGAATGAATAAAAGACCATTCAAATGAGCAAGGATTGAGAAAGTCAGTGCCAACTCGAGAATCAGTTATCAGATATCATGAGTCAGATCTAGAAATTGTTTCCAGCGAGAGTGATAATGAAAAGTCCCTCAGGGCATGCCCCAGGCAGGACAGATAGATCATTTCTCTAAGAGCTAAAAAGAATATTTTTTCTTAGTTGCACTGGCTGTTGCGTCTGGTTCTCACACTTGCAATGAGACAGATCACCAGAGTTGGTTTCTTGCATCTTATTAGGAGAGCTGGATGGATGGGATGGAGAAAGAGAACAGGATCCCGACTCCTTTAGATAGCCACTAGGATAACTTGGATCTATCAACTCATGTCTCCTCTGCAATATTAGGGTGCTTTATATTAGATACCTTGTTCCCGTCTGTTTTCCTCTCTGGCATTCAGTATAATCTGTCCTAAGGACTTAAGTTGAAATAAAATTTTAATTAATTCAGGGATAGGTGGGCAAGGTTTAATGATCTACCATTACATAGCTATATAGAATCATAGAATGGTTTGGGTTGGAAGGGACCCTTAAAGATCATCTAGTCCAACCCTCCTGCAATGAGCAGGGACATCTTCAACTAGATCAGGTTGCTCAGAGCCCAGTCCAACCTGACCTTGAATGTTTCCAGGGATGGGGCATCTACCGCCTCTCTGGGCAACCTGTTCCAGTGTTTCACCACCCTCATCGTAAAAAATTTCTTCCTCATATCTAGTCTAAATCTACCCTTTTTTAGTTTAAAACCATTCCTCCTTGTCCTGTCAAAACAGGCCCTATTATATATATATGCACTTACATATCTATATACGCATACACACATGTATATATACATATATGTATATGAACAAATGGTCCCTTTTTGTCTTAAATTTTTAAATTTTATTTCAATAAAAGGGGGAAAGGCATTTTCTGCTATGAATATATTATCTTTAACCTTCTAAACTGCACTAGAAACGTGCTGATTAGAGACACCCACTATCCATTTTACCCTGTTGCTAATGAAAACAAGCCCTGCATTCAGAGCTATTTTTACTGTTAAGATTTGCATAATATAGCTGTACTGTGACTCAGATTTCTGCAGATGAAGTAACTTTTCCCTTCTTCATAAAATTTTCTAATTTGAGGGCTAAACAGTAAGATAATTCAAAAACAGTTTTAAGATCCCAGCTCAATTATTCTTCTTAGTTAGCAGAAATTAATACAACTAATTTACAGAGCTGTAACTCTAGCCAGTTTATAGAAGTATGTTTATATCATGGGTTCTCACAGAATTCCCTTTCTTTTAATTAAATCTCCTTATTCTTAAATGCCCATGAGAGAAACTTCGAAGCAAGATAACATATCTGTTATTCTCCTGTACATATTTACATTAAAATACCAAACATAGACAAACATACTTCTTATCAGATAAGATCTCAATTTGCAGAGACAGAGAAATCAAATCCCTCTTTTATCTGCACAAGTTTTCTCATGACAACACTCACGTTCTGCTCTCCCTAATTTTATTAAAAATGGGATAGCAGGAAAGACGTTGATCAAATCTTAACTAATCTTAACAGAAATAGATATAGTAGAAAATTCATGCAGGGAAATTCTGTCAAAGGCTACTAAAATAAAAAATGGTATCTTTGGCTCAGGAAGTCCCAAGCAAAAATAGCTGAAAAACTGTCAGGATATCAGGAAAGTATGTGTAGATGGTTTCCCAGTCTCCCTAGACATTAGATCTCCGGATTAACACAACATGGCCATCCCTTTTGCTTGATGATTTAGGGATTTCTACTCACTCAAGCTCACAAAAGCAGGGAAAAAAATCATAGACAAAGTCCTCAGTTTTCACATTACCGCAGCCCTTCTTCTACTATACAGTAAAAGATTTAGTCCCAGTTCCAGTACAGCTCAGAAAGCAACGTAGGCCATGATTTGATTCAACTTATAATCAGCATTAAACATCTTATCAGTGACTTCAGTAAAACTCGTGTATCATTGATCTGTTTGTTAGAAAGAACATGTCGTTTCATCACTGTGTCATTTTCTAGAAATTGATAAAATTTAAGCCACCATTCAAATTCAAAATGTATTGTATGAACATTACTTTGATCTGTCCAAACAACATAATCATTAGGATTTAAGTTTGACTTTACGGACTGCTCAAGTATTACTTTAAAATATCTAACAAAAGCTGTGAAGCACCAGAAAAAAGTATTAGGTCAAATGTCTTATTATTTAAAATTTCATATGTTATTTCACAAAATGACACAGATAATTTTATCAATAGTTCAAATTTTTGTAAATATTGATCCTCCAGCACAAATTTTATCTTTAATAGGGTAAACTCCAAAGTACCTGAACAGCAGCCGTATTAAATCAGAATATGAATAGAGATAATAAGCAGGAACCAAATGAAGTGCATGGCCCCATCTCTGCCCTTTTTTTCCTTCTCTTCTGTTTTGAAATAAGGCCGTCAGTGCTGAAAACGTGATCTTTTAATTACACTTTCTAGAGTAGTTAGTAGGATTTGGGAGGTTCTCCAATACCCACACAAATGTTTTGCAGAAACTGCCGCAGGTGTGCCAACTGAAGGCACCTCAAGACATATTTATTATAGCATTATTTTAAACATGCATTTTTTAACGTGAATTTTCTTCAGCTAGTAAATTGACAGCTAACTAATCTGAAACAGAAGTATGTATATGATGTATATGATGTTTCATACCTACTCATGATTTCATTACCTACTCAAGTGGAAAGCACAATTTCTGCAAAAAGACTGAACTAAGCAAAGATGCATCTGCAACAAAGGCAGAACTACCACATTGGAAGTTGTCCTTTATCTGTCCACTGTATAGTGGACAAGAAACAACAAGCAGCCCAACATTAAAGGGATCGTGCACAGGAAATAAGAGTAATTTTAACAGTTTTCAAAAGATACTAGGAGTGACGCTTTTTTCCCACTCTGCAATGCCAGTTACTTTCTCGAAAATAAATAAAGAAAATATATGGTAACTACAACCTATCTGTTGATCACATGGAACTGAGTTGTGAATATACATGAAAAAGCAGAACAGGAATATTACGCTTAAAATGAACACGGGTTTTAGTAATTTCTATCTTTATTATGTTTTATTTTTAAGCAAGCAGATATTACTTGAGTGCTACAACATGTTCACTGGTTTTGGCCACAGCTACCACAAAAGTATGTCAGGAGGTGAACTCTGTCATGCTGAATTTTATTTTTACAATCTTATTTTTAAAGGAGGCCTTTTATTATCATTACCTTTAGCAGAATTACTCTAACTTGTAACTTAACTCAAGATACATTGAAATTATCTGAAGCCACAGAACCAGAAGTCAAGCAACTTATCTATTATTTATTTAAGCAAAAAGCATTAACTGTTGCAAAAATTCTAATTACTCCCTTTATATGCTCGACTTCAACTGAACACTTTGATATTTCTTGTAATAAAGTTGTTGTGGTACAGTATCTGTACAACTCAGTTCTACACAAGAAAATACATGGTTATACGCAGCTTATAATCAGTCCACATGTTATGATTTCTAGGTCTATTCTAAAATAGGATACTACTCTTTTGAAATAATCGTGCTAACTGCTAAAATATAATTAGTTTGGGATTTTTCAGTATTATAGCATAAGATGAGTTGATGCCTATGGGAGAGCCTTTTTTATTTGTTTTTTTTAATATCTGGCTACCTTAGATGGCTACACCAAGAATTAGCAAAGGTAAAAAAATTATACAATTATATAATAAGAACTCAGCAAAACTATCAACATATCTAAAGTGTTCTGCAAATATTTTAATTCCCCGGGAATTAAAAAGTTCGTCCCTGTAATTTGAAAGATTAAGGAAAAACATTCATTTAGGAGTTTTGGCTGTGCATCATCAGGTATTGATATAATTTACTTTTTATAGCATGATGGGCTTCTGGGCCTCCCATCATAGTTATCTTTCTGAAAGGGAGGCTGTTCAAGATATTTCCATTTCTTTTTTCTATGCCAGTAAAAGCTCAATAAGAACCTCAACAGCTTTACTACCAACTGCTACTAGATCAAGCTGAACATTAAACAGATGGAACATATTACTAATAAAAATGTTTACCAGCTAATCATTCAAGGATCCCTGTTGAATCCAACCATGATGCATGTTTGCTGTAACTGATAATGAGAATCAAGAGGCTCTTCTTCTATAACACAGTCTTCTGACTAAAAGTATAAGCAAAGTTCAAAGGGGTACAAGGGCAATTTTGCTCAGTAGGCCATCAGTGACTATGAGCTTAAGTCATCCCAGGAATTAGTAATGTCTGTACTGAAAACTGCAACGTACAAGTGACTTTAAAGAGTTTGTGTATTTTAAATACCTCTTTAAATCCAATGTGAATTGTTTTAATCTGTACAATAGTAGATCAACCTGTATTTTTGCTGACCAAGGAATACTCTCTTTTAAATTGCTAAAATAGACCTGATTCTGGAATAGTTTCAAGTTGTACTGCAGCTTTCCATAGTACATAATGTTTTAATTGTTATCTCTTAGCCAGGACATTTCTTAGCATGTTCAAATGACAACTCCAAATACCAAAAAATTCAGAAAACAAAGCATTTCCATTCAGAAACTTGCAAATAAATAAATGTCTGCATGTTCTTTTTTTACATAGAAGCCATTTCAAATCATTAAATGGTTATTATTACTCCAAACGTGTTGACACAATTGATGAAGCCAGGCCTTAAATGAACATGACTTTTTTATGTTCATGAGCTAAAACTGTTATTTTTTGATTCTATTATTTGCAAGATCTGCAAACATCATTACTGTGTTATACAAATGAATAGCTACAACTCCTTTAGACAGGCTGTCGAGAAAACAGCAACATAATTTGAACTAATAGGGCAAGACATACTAGTGGAAACAAAGGGCTTAACTAGAACAGACATTTTGGACGCGAGGGGAAAAAACAATCCTCTATGGATTAACTTGATAATATTTAAATAGGACTAGATTTTCCTTTCCACATCCAAGTGCAGACGAAACTCAGCAAAATCACATTAAAAAACCCTTGAAGTTATGGTTGGTTGATGCTCCTCCCCAGCAGAAGCAGAATCAAGGTGCCTTTGCACAGACAGGGAACTGGAAGAGTTCTAGGAAACTATACATGGAGATAAACTTATAATTCTGCGAGAACTTGTTTCAAGCCTCCCATTTTAAGGGGGCTGCAGAAATGGGAGACGCTTTGTTTTCAGGATTGCTGCAGCTGTTGCAGGCATAGTTAGCGTATAGTTAGTGTAATGGCATCACTCACCAGGCACATGCGACAGCTGCTGTTTTGACCAATACCAAAACACTCTAAAGCCAAAAGCACAATCCTTGATACCTTGACCAAGAGGAACAAGCCTCAAATGAAATTAATTGATTTCCACATTGGTACAGAGGGGAACTGGTAATGATCGCTCCCCAAGAAGATACATACATACCTATCTGTGGCCTTCTCAGATAGTATATGGAGAGGCATTCCATAGCAAGATGTAAATATTAATGAGTCCATAGAAATATTATCACAATTCCTGTTCCCTCATCAGAAATATTCTCTTTATTTAATTCAAGTGGACTAGCAAGAAAGGGAAAGGAAAAGATCAGAGTATGTTACCATACCACCTCAAGCTTCATACACTGATTTAGATAGCCTTTGTCCCCCTACAGTACGAAATAAAAACAAACCTGCACAACAACAGGTTTTTTTCATTTGGAATTTACCATTAAAAATATATGATTGAGTATGCTTGATTTACGTAAATGCATGGTACCTTTTGGAATGCTTTGACAGAGACTCTAAAGAAACAAAGCACCTAAGAAGTAAATGCTGTGTATCTGTTAAAAAAAAAAGGAAATAAATTTTCGATAGTTAATTGCTTTGATTGTTCATTCCATCGTCTTAACTTACAACTTTTTATTATCTCAAACTCCAAGTATTGCTACCATGATGATCAACAAAAATTAAAAACCAGAAAGATGTCTCTGACATAAGCAAAAATTACTTCCCAACCTAAGTTTACGTAATGAAACTGAGGATTCATTCAATTTTATTTTAGCTGTCTAAGAATTAGGATTTAAGATCAAGATGATTAATTCACTGACTGTAGAAGGAACTCTTGATGACCACCCTGATCTAAAAGGTTCAGGAGATACCTAAGGAAGATACTGAAGATAGACAGTGAATAGAAATAGGAGAGTGATTCATCGCACCATAACTGATCACAAAGGTTGCTTCAAGATGAGTCTTAGTCTTAATCTTCAGATGGTTAGAGACAAGGTAAACCCTACTTTAAAACAGCATTTAAATATCACCTGAAAGCTATTCAAATCCAAATATATTCCTCACATGCACAAAACAGTACTAAAAAGCTGAAGAACTCCGAACCAGAAGTTAGCCTACATTACCATAAATTACACACTGCAGCCACACAGACTGTTAATGAATGAACAACATAAATACATTTTAAAATGTGTTTCAAAACAAGTGGAGATGTGCTACTGAATTCTGGACCAACAGCTGGCAGAGAAAAGCAAGTCTACCTCAGATTCACATCCTAAATTTACTGCCATTAAATGGCAATTCAACTTATTGGGCACTTTTGAATCATAGAATCATAGTATCATTAAGG
>NW_009198953.1:24226-50589 GCF_000690835.1 Fulmarus glacialis | reverse complement strand
ATTCTATGATTCTATGATTCTATAATCACTTTTCCTCAGACAGCATTCCTCAGCTAAGACCTGCAATCCAGTGAAATATGAAAATATTGTAGAATTCAGTCTGATTTTTTAAATTATATGTTCACACAAATAAAAATCTTTGTCAGTGAAAGATTTCTAGGGGATTGAGATCAGCCATATACCCAGCAAAAACTTCTAAACAAGGACGTATGTATTCATACAGCTGCACTTTCATTTTTAAGTCTGGCTGATAGAGAAAACACAAATGGTAAGAGAGTACATTTGATTATGCAGAAGTCAATTTGAAGCAAACAATTTATGAAACATATCCAGCTTACACTGCAAGCAATTTATGAAAAATATAAGGGATACAGAAGGGTGGGGCACAGCTGCTGTACTATACACTGGTTTTGCTTGATAGGGACTTTGTTTAGCACTACTGGCTGAATAAAATCTTCGTGCAAATATATATTTTGCCAGCCTGGTATGTCTGATTGCCATCACCACAAAAGGTAAGGGAATCAGAACGTCAAAGCAATCTTTGTTCTTTGTTTTTAACAGCTTCATATTGCTAAACTTATCAATATTTACTAATTAATTCTCGAGGCACTGACACTGGGATCAAACCTCTCTGTAATCAAACCACCACCACATTTGCTCTTGGTCATGGACTATTACACACACGTCTGAATGTAGATCAAAACTCAGATTCCCTAATTGTATTCATTTTATCATTCTCCTAAAAGTTACTAAAAAATCCTTCAAAATCTGGAAGCTGCACCTCAAAGTAAAATCTGTGAATAAGCAAACCAGTGAAGTAGGCTCTGAAAATACCTGCTTTATGAACAATGTAGAAAAAACTGTTCTGCCCCAACGCCCTGTGCCTACCACTCATCGTTTACTTTGAAACTCTCCATGTCCTTTCGGATTTACCCCAACTCCTGATGCCAGCTCAGCTGCTCTTAGTACAGGATCTAAGTGTGAAAAACATGCTTTATCCCCTTAAGCCACCATGCACCAGACTGCCTAATTCTGAGCTTGGTCTATGGCCAGTTAAGGCTTTGGCTAAAACGAGAACATTTTAAACTTTGATCATCTCAGTACCAGTCCCTGAAGTACTGTTTTGCCACCAAAGATTGGCAGTATGCCCATCTCTTTCCCTCACTGCTCCTGAATCGGATACGTAGTGCCAGGGAACCCAGATGCCTGGCTAATCCCTTTTGGGCCAGCAGACTAACACGCAGGACTGGAGGAGCTGGCAGTCTGCGGAATTAGTTACACCAGTGGAAAGCAAGAATAAATACTGTGAATTTAGAGTGATAACTTTGGGGCCCACTTTGCACAGAGGTAAATGACAACATTACCAGCAAGTCAGCGGCAAATTAGACTTTGCGATTTCCCAGATGGTGCTGCACCTTTACACAATAAATATCATAACATAAACTGCTAGTCTTCTTTTACCCTTCAGGAAGGTAATGCTAAGGTTCTTTCAGGGGCTTCACTGCTGTAAACAAACTGGAGAGAAATCTTCAGCAAACAGTTATAACATGCAGAGTTGTCACTTAATTATATGCTCGAGTTACGCTACATATTGAGTGGCACTAATTGCACTGAACTGGAATATTACTAACACATAGCTCAGCTACAATTTCATTTGTGTACACAGTATTGTTGAGTAATTTCTGTGCCATTAAATGTTGGCTTGTCAAGGTATGGATTTCCTAAAAGAGCTGCACCTAATACAGTAGAGGCCAAGGTCATGGAGAAGTATGTCTAATCGTGGAGAAAAACCTAGCCATCACATGTAAGTGCAAGACTAGTAACTCACTATGCAGACCCCCTGAACCTGGCACTCTCTCATTTTACTAGTGTATTTCATGCTGTCATGGAAAACAAAGCACAATCTGGGCAAGCTCACAGGTGGGCTTTTTCATTGCTAAAAGAAAATAGTGGGTTGCAGGAAACGCTTTTTCATTTCTTCTTCATGCACAATAAAAAGCTAATTGAAAGACAAAAGGGAAGAGAGCACTGAAACAAAGGAGAGAAATGTAGTAACCCTGAACAAAAGGAAAGACGTAGGGGAAGGAAGATGGTCACGAAATTAGAGAGAGATCTTGGGAGTCTGCAGAAGGGAGAGCAAAGGACACCGTAGGCGACTGAAAGAAGGACCAAGAATGCTGAGGATGGCTGAGAAAAAACCAAGAAATAAGAGGGTACAGGGAAGAGAAGGTGGTTGCAATGGGACAGGGACAAGGTTCCTGGTGCAGTGAAGATGCTGAAGAAAAGCGGGGAGAGAAGACTTGCTGGAGGAACATGTAAAGCTATCCCCCAGCTTTGTCTTCACCAATCATGTGTTGTCTAACTGGAAGACATCCATTAAACATTCTTAGTGTCTTTGTTACAAAAGGAAAAATAGTTAATGTACAAGTGTTCAGCCTGTCTGAAGAAGAAGAAATCAGGGTGGTCCCTCTAACTTATCAGACGAATCAGAAGCAGAGGTTCAGAGCCTGGCTCACTTCACTTGAATTACCTGGAAGAAGTAGAAACTTTTCCTCTGAAATTAATTGATGGACTTAATTTGCCATTTTGCTGCCATGTAAATCTCAGAATTTAGGGCTTTTCTTGTTAACCTTGGTGTCAAGCAAAAATTCGCTTCCCTTCACACATTACCATTCATTCCAAAGCACCTCTAGACTATATACAGGCATATGTATCTATACATATATATATAAAAATATAAAATAGTGGCCAATCTGCATCAATACAATAATACCACATATAGGCTTGAAAATAAAGAAAGACATTGTCTATATATAAGCATTAGTAGCAGATCAAGAAAAAAAATCAAACATAGAAGACAGGCAGAAAGCCACCTGCCAAAAAGCTCCCATCTCCATGCTCTAAGTCTTAAAAGATAAGGTGAAAAAATGCAGGTACCCGTATTCTTTTAGGGACAGATAAAAGGGGTATTACTGCAAAGCCTTTATATGTAGGAGTATATTAACAAAAATAGGTATGAAATGCTCAAGGTCCTCTATTTCAAAAAGTTCAGAAAATCCTTTCTTTTTGCTCTTGGCTCTTCAAGAGGATCCTTTTCAGCACTCATTAAAATGCACTTTTGAAATGAAATGGCTGATCAAAAAGCATGTTTTTCTTTCCTCAGGATGAAATATGTTTGCCTGGCTTTAGAACTCACCTTTCAGAAGTATTAAAAAAGTTATTACTAATGTTTTGGACAGTATGTCTGAAAAAATCTGATAAATAGCTCATTCTAAATCTTCCAAAATTACTTCAATAAAACTAGAACTATTATACCGAAATTTTAGAACGCTGAGCATATACAGAGCGCATCAAAGACATTCAGCATTTTTGAAAATTGAGAGGATATTTTTGTTCAAATAGGCTTGTGTTGCACTTAATGTTTCTTTCCTTTTCAAACGCAAGATGTATACAAAAATAACTGACAAAACTCAAACATGAAGCAGTAGAGTTGGGTTTTTTTTTGTTTGATTTGGGTTTGGTTTTTTTTTTTTTATAACTAGCCATGAACATAAAGAGAAACTGGGTTCTCTTGATGGAAAAGTCTTTGCTAAAGTGTTAAGCAAGAACTAATAGCTATGCTATCTTTGCCTTCTTTTGGGACAAACAAACAGCAATTTGTATTCTTCCATTGTTTTAAGGAGCTAACAAATAAAATAAAACAACAATTCTATCATATCACTTTTTCAGTAATTGACTAGAGCCATGGTTGATTTAACACCTCTGAAAAACAAGAGTGCAAGAACATGCATATTTTAAGAGCATCTGACACTGGTTCTCTATGGGCCAACATTATTTACCAGTTCTATCAGGGTGCTATTATGTTGCCTGTACATACTAATATAAACCTGTTTCATCAAAAGCATAATTTGGTGGCAGGAAAATCTACTGCAAACTGATGGTTCCCTTGGTTAATATTAGTTCTAATGTAAGCTGCAAACTAGCAAAAATAATAATGAATTACCACCATCCACAGAACCAGTCGTTAAGGAGAAAAGCAGTGCATTACACACAGTAATACAGAAATAATGCTATCAAAACAGTTGCTGCAGTGGCACGTTTTAGACCTGTTACCCACATTCTATTCTTCTTATCTGTCATTCCTTAATGTAATTTAATGAACAGAGTAAGTTTAAGATGAAGCACTAGACAGATTTTCTCGTAATTACAGTCACTTCACTTAGCAGAAAGTGTCATGTGACAAAAAGGTTTACAGAAATACTAAAAGGAGTACTAGAAGACTAGTAAGTAACTGTGTATTCATCAAAACCAACATTATGTAGTGATAGTAAACCAAGGTGCATGTCTGAAATATTTCTACAGAAAGAACATTCAAACTAGAATAAAGACTCACATATACCATATGTTTTAGATACAAAATATGTACATTTAAAATAAGTCCTTTAGTGTTGTTTGATGATGAAGGCCTGATGCCAAAAGACCTACATACTGCTTACATCTCTTACATTGAATTTCTGTGTAACTATTCTCATAAACCATTTGCACAAGCCAATCAACCTAATTTCCACCTAGATCCATTTTAGGAGCTCTTGCAAGCTGAAGACTCACAGAAATATTCAGATCATTCACTTACAAACATCATTCAAATTGCTAAAATCGGTTGCCTAGAATCATTTGTTCCTAAGCACTCAAAAGCAATCCATGCGACCACAGGCACATCACAACTATCTAGCATACTTCAGAAACAAATTTCTTCCAAGTCCTGATCTCTTAAGGAAATCTTGGCATGCCAACCTCCTTCACGCTACTCTGAGTTCACAACAAGCAACAGATGCGACTGAAATTTTCCATCTTCCCCATGGCAGGACATATAAGACAGAGGATTTACGCTCCCTCACACCAAAGGCTGTTTAAATGTGATGAGGGGATAGGATGAGAGGCAATGGTACCTGCAACTTCAGTGTCAGCCCCACCTACAGGCTGCCTTAAAGATGGGCTTGATCAGGTCAGTCCTTATGAGCTTTATCTGCACCACACCTCTGTCAGGGTTCACTTTAGGAGAATATGCCTGGACTCAGTCCTAGGAGGCTGCTTCAAGTGCAGCTCCTTCAATCTACACCCCGCTATTAGGGGATCATCAAAAATTGAACTTAGTAAATTTGCTTCAAATGTGTAAATAAAACCAGCACGCTTGGAAAGCTAGCGTACTCTCTAATGGCTAAACAACCTCAAAGGGTGCTGTACACAGTATGTTAAAACAAAGCATCAAGGAAATCAAGTGTGATTCGTTTTCAGTCAAGCCACACAAAGTATAATTAATGCCAGAGAAAATTAAATGTCATCTGCATTACTGTTGCCATGACTATGTGAACCCAAGATCTTATTTAATAGCTACATCTCCTCTTCTTTTTTCTCACTTAAATGTGTATATGAATTTGAAGTTCAGAATGTAAAGTATCAAGAACTTCCACCCTGGATATTTTTCTCTTTCTGGATACAGATGATTTTTCTGAACAGGTTGCTTCTTCCCTACTATGGATATGGAGACATATTTCAGATAAAGTATCTTATGGAGTACCAAATTGTGCTGGTTGACAGTTTAATTTCACATTATTTGGCTGGCCATTTAGTTTTTATCAGCTCAAAAAAAACAATGACAGGGAAAGCCACATGGGGAATTATCAAGCAAATAAAATTACACTTGAATTAACAAGCTGAAATTAGCTAAGTGATTTGTTGCGCAGCTAATCATCCTTGATGAAATCAGCTTATACTCGTTTCTCAGCCTCTAAACCATTAGCACCATTGCAATACTACATACTGGGAATTTGCTGGATCCTGTGCACAACCACAAATGCATCTGAGAGTCCCACTTTCACTGGGTGGTTGGTTGAACTTATCTGTGTCACAGCAACAGGAATCTGGAAGACAAAACACGAAGATATGCATGAAATATTGAAGTAAAAAAATTCAGACTAAGAATAACAGCACTGCCATAATGAACATTTAACCAGTGTAAATTAAAAGTCCTAAATAAATATTTTCTACAATACAGCATAATATGACTAAGGACTGATTGAAGATTGAAGTTACTGTTTTTAATTTTTATTTTATCCCAGTTTGCTTTGCTTCTTATATAACAATATTCACATCAACACTTAGAGGTGGAACAATGATGACACAGAAAAGAGCAGTAATTTTCAGTAATTTATTTCCCCCAGTTGAAGACGAAGTGGGATGATGTGATAGTATAAGACAAGGAGGAGGACGCAATACCTCTTGTCTGCTTTTGAACACGAAAACTGTAAAAGTTCTGCTTGGGATGAACATTTTAAAAGCTTATGGCTTAGTTAACTTGCACTGAAAACTGTTTGAAGAGCTATCTGAAGAGAGCTCTGGCCCAATGGTATTCATGTTTAGTATGTCTTGGAATAGCAGGGAAATTATCAATGTCATGGAAAATGTGGAAAATGCCAGATGTTCACTTGCCAATATCTAGAGGAAGAGATAAAAAGACTTAGATAGCCGTAGACCCATCCAGCTTTACATAACAGAGATATTGATTCTGGGCAACATGGCTGTATGAAAACAGGTCTCAAGTTTGATTTCATTCTTTGGGCAAGATTGCAGCTTTGGCTGATACTTGTGTAGATGTAACAGCTTTAGAATTTTGTAAGGTGTTTGACTTAGTGACATGTAACGTTTATACAATATTAATATAGTTAACTAGACTGACCACAAACAGCAGCCACCACTAAAGAAGCAACTCAGACTGGCAGTGTGTCTTTAGAGTATATCTTCCTTCTCCAGACATCAGACCTAGCATTGAAAAGTTTTATCAAAGACTGGGAAGGAAACATAAATTTGTTGCCTAGCAGTTCTGTAGATGACGCTGGCAGAGTAAAAATAATGAAATGCCTGTATCAATTAACAAAGTTAGACCTTGCAAAAATTGCAAAGTTATAACTCAGAGAATAAAGACTGCAAGGCATAGGTTTGAGGACCATGTTCTAGAAAGCAGCAGTTCTGGAAGGAATCTCAGTATTATAATGGATGAACAACTCCAGCTGTCAGAAGGGACATTGCAGCAAGAAAACTTAATTCATGTGATATTTGGTTACACAAACAGTGGAATATAGCCTAGGAGTAGGGTGGCCATTTTACTTGTACCTGCACATTAGATCATTACTGAAATGTTACACAAACTTTGGGAGGATCTATTTTTTAAAAAGATGCTGAAAACTTACAAGAAGGAAGATCAAAAGAGTAATAAAAATATTTTGAAACCTTTTACAGTTCTCAAATGCCATTAACAGAAGAGTTAAAGAGCTCTATCTATTTGGTTTCTCAAAAGGAAAATGGAAAGCTGGCTCGATTACCATAAAAAAGTGCTGCCATGGGGAGAAATTACTCAGGGGCTAAAGAGTTTTTTCATCTAGCACAGAAAGATATAACCAGAAGCTGGAAGCTGCAGACAGATACCGTCAAAGTAGGATAAGGCACGTTTCTATGATTGAATGTTATTAACCACTGGGATGAACTACCAAGGGAATTATGATTCTCTACCCATTGCTGCTTTCAGATCACAGTTGGATATCTTATTTTTCAAAGTTGGTCTTCAATTAACCAGAAATTGCTAGGCTGAAGACAGATGAAACTGGATCAAGTGTAAGAAACTGATACACAAGGTGCTAGCTCAGCTAATCTAATAGTCTGCTCTGGCTTTACCTGTGTAAAACTACCAAAATTATACTGTTGGCCAGTACTTTTCACATAGCAGAAAAATGCTGAAGTAAAAAGCTGGTTACACATCCACTGAATGAGGTCAGTATTGTCCACATGTGAATTAATGGCATAACTTCTGGTATTTGAGTTGAACGTCAGTAGTTGTTCTTCTTTTTCACAAAATATCATTTAGCTATGCTTTTTCCTGATTACACTGGTATCTGTCTAGGAAGAGTTAAATTTGAAAATATTAACAGAAAAAGTAAGTTCTGGTGAATTAAATCGTGTCATAAATTTCCATTTATTTTACTTGATTTGGTGACTGGTTTGGCTGGTTTATTTAGGGGTTCTTGCATACATGATCTGCTTTGGTATAAAAAAAGGAACGATGTTAAACCAACATGAAAAGCAGAATTGGCGTGGAAATACTGCTGGTAATACAGCAGTTTAAATTTGGCTTATACCAGCTTAGCTCTGTGCAGTTATTGGAGAATATGACTTAAGAAGGCTGAAAGCCATATTTTCAAAATCTTCAAAATAAAAGACTCACTGAGTTCAGAAATAAGTTTATAAACTTTCTCCAGCATGAAAGTATAAACAAAATAAGGGAATTATTCACAGTCTCAGAATACTGTAGAGAAAAGCTTACGTTAACTATCAAAGAAACTGTCTTAAAAGATTTTGAAGAGGATACTTTAGAGACGTTACTGAAAATCAAGTTAGAAAAAGCACTAATGAGAAGGATGCAATGACTATTTCTCTTCCAAGTTAGAGAGGAAACACAGCAGATGAAGAAAGAAATCAGAGCTTTATGGACACAAAATGTAGTTGGAATTGGAATTATGAGTGGGTGTGTGACCAACAAAATATGCTGGCAAAATTGGTAGCTCAAGGCACAAATTGTGTCTGATACATGAAAAGATTTATAGTCATTTTTACGTGTGAGTGCAAACCAGGAGAAGCTGCACTCAGGTCTCCTTGAATAAGCCTCCTTAATTTTAAGTCTAGTGCCGTACCACGTTTTTTCTGAGTTTGTGAATAATTGAACAATTTGCATCTTTCCCTCAAAAATTATGCTAACAAACTAATTTATCTCTTTTTTTTTTTTTTTTTCAGGAAGGAGGGATTGATTCTTGCAGTACAAATGCCACAAGTTGTTTGTTGCTTTTTATGTTCTTTTTAAATAAATTTATTTTCATTACAACTTGATTCAGAGCTTGAAAGTCACTTTCAGTTGCACTATTTAATAAAAATTATGAATGACTCAGTGATATCTGGTACTGAAAAAGGACACAGTTGAACAGAAAATACTAACAAAAACTTCAGCAGAAATTAGAAAATTTTGGAGCAGAAATATCTCAGTAGATTTTGGCAAAATCCCTGCAGGTGTCGTCTCTTGTGTCGGGCATTCTAGCGAGAGTGAAGAACTTGCAGAATCATTTTCTAAAACTAATAAGAAAGTTGTAGTAGGGTCCAGCCTAACAGACTCGCAGCTTTAAGAAGCAGCCAAAATTTTGGGTGTATGTTTCAAAACAGGGAAACATTTGTGTAAGGTGAGGAAATTATAAATTAAGTTAGTATAGCCAGCTTTTCAAACTGAGGTACAGCCTCTGTCAAACAATTAGGCATACAGACAGAAATGCAGTCAAAGTAAAAGGGAATCCATGACCCAGAAAAACTCTTTTCTTCTCTTGAAAAACTACAATGTTGTTAAATCTTCATCTACAAATACATATGCTTATTTTTAAACTGTGGGAAAATTAGTCATTTTACAGAACTGAATACATCAGTCACTCAGTGATGAGTGTACTGGGTGCTGTTTTATAGGTGAAATCTTTTGAATGAGATATTAAGATCAAATGGGCTTTTACCATATGATGGTTAATTAGGAAATACACCCTTTTGACAGAAGGCTTGTAGTAAATGATAAAATAGTTTATTGAAAATTACAGTGAAACATAGGTAGCAAGCAGACAGCTAGTGTTCTGAATTCCTCACCTGAATGGCAAGATATATCATGACAGGCTGACACGTTAAACAGTTGAACAATAAGCTAGGAATGTGCAAGTGGTTGCTAATGGGTGTCAGGTGTTTTATGGCATTACATTCAGAGGATGGATTTTAACTAGAATAATTCCAAAATGTATGTTAGCTCTACCATAGACAATATGAACTCTTGTGTTGTACAAGTCACTAGTTTATGAATAAGCTTCCCAAATGCACCCTAGCGCTGGGGCCATTGACATCTATATTTTAGATTATATACTTCAACAAGAGGGAGAAAGATATTTAGAATTCATGCTGAATGCTATTAATCATTGGGAACAGTAATCTAGACAGTATTTACCATCAGAGAGTTCTCAAATTTTATTCTTTTCAACTTTCTCTAAGAAACGTCAGAATCTTACCCTTCAAAAAAGAATAAAATAATGGCCTCTGACCTTATTCTGAAGGAGATGGTAAGCAGGGTGCAATTACTGCCCCACTTCAAAACTGAGTCAAAGGTAAGAGCCAGAGTATACTGCAAAATAATAATTAGGAACACAATAGTACTTATATAGGGTTTTCATTGCCAGTTTCCTAAATAGTTGTTAATTACTCTACAGGCCAAACTGCATGAAACTTAATCAGGAATTTTAAGTTGCATAAACTGATCACCTCATAAAATCAAAGATCCAGTTTCCATGTTAATATTTTTGATAATAATAACAAAGGCAAAGAAATGCCAGGAATGTATAATGTAGGCAGAATATCCATGAAGACTGTGCATTTTTTTTTTTTTTTCAGTTTTCAGGAAACAATCACAAGGTTTAGAGTTTTGTTACTGAAAACAGCATATTTTCCATCATGCATAGCAGGAGCATCAATTTTATCTAACTGCTAGTACTTAATCAGTTCCATTCAATTCTGCCTCCTTTCACAGTAGAAAGAAATTGTACTACAAGCCTCTTTCAGAATTATTTTCAGACTTCACATATTTGGCAATTTGAACAAGCATTTCAACTTTAATAATGGTTTCTAGATGACTACATACATAGAGAGTCATTACTATTTAAATGAACAAAGAAAGCCTTTAGGCCAATGAAATTAAGAAAAATATCCTAAACCATTAACAAAGCCTTTGGTAGCTTTGCCTAATTTGTCCTGTATTAATCATGGACAGCAAAAGAAACCAAATGTTACACTAAGGAACATTAGCTATAACCACTAATGGGAAAAGAATATATAGAATAGTTATTTTGTTCAAAAAGAAGTCAAGCTCTTGAGAATTGAGGTTCTGTGAAATTTAGAACATAAGAAATGAGTATTCACTACTAATACATAAAAAAGTATGCCTTTGCAGAAAATTTTCTTTATTACTATGTTCTGCTGGCTAGTTTGCACTGTAATGTATTTCATACGTAGTAGAGGTGCACAGTAAAATGTTCCTGCCAGATGATGGTTCCTGAGACGTTGACCATTTGCCAGAACACTAAGAGTTGGTGTAAGCAAAATGATATTTAAAGTGGAAGGTGTATGCACTGTAAACAAACTAAATTGGTAAAGAAATAAATATTTGACTTGCTATAGACCTTGCTATATTTCAAATTGTTTTTACCTTTTGAAAACTTGGCTGTACAGCTCCTTCTCCTACCCATTAACTCTTCTGAAAGATATTCTGATGTCTCCAGATTTCACTATCCTGGTGGCTCAGCTCCTTTTCTAAATTTTTGCTTTTTCAGAATCTATTCTGGATTTTGGATAACATTGTGCATTTCAGACTGCTTCCTATTGGGCAAACAACAGCATGCAGAAGATTGGGCAGAACAGCTCCTTTGATATTCGGCAAACCCCAGCCAAGATCCTTCCTTGGTGGTCAATACCAGGTTTATAAGGTAGCAAACCTGATGTGGGATCAAGAAGGATATGAAAAAGGGAATCTCAAATGGTTTGAATAAACAGCAAATAAAAGGTAAAATCTCAAATGGTTTGAATAAACAGCAAATAAAAGGTAAAATCTACCTGAATTGCTTTAGACATAAAAGTCCCTATTTGTAGCTCCCTTAAATGTATAATCAAAGTTATTTTAAAAGTGAATTCTTCAAAATAAACTCCTGGTGCCACTAATACAGAGCCCCTGTGGGATGCTTTATAAAGTTACTCGCAACCTGTCTGCTGCATTTCTTGCATGGTGTTACAGCTTGGAGACTTTCAATGACAATGCAATGAAGACCTCACAGATTTGCCATACATCACTGTCATTTTTGATGAACTGTGATGCTAAAATGAAATGTCACTAAAAAGACGGTAGAAATCTTCTCATGCAACTTTTAGTCATGCTAGTGAGCACTCACACAAGTAATCTTACTGGGGTTAATGGGGCTCCTGACAACATGACTCACCAGCAAGAGAAGGACTTCCTCAGAAAGCAACGGATTCAGCACTGGAAAGTAAATCAATTCCCAGCCAGACTTATAAGCACTAGAGTCAAGTTTAAATTTGCAAGTGTCTCAGTTTTTCTTTTCAGACCACTTGTGTCTCATCAGTGACTGGAAATTTTATTCAATTTTTGTCATTTAGGTGAAAAGCTGAGGTAGTTTTAATGGAGTAAGACGGGCTGCAAATAAAGAGTGTAGTCTGCTGGAAATCTCAGCCTCCAAATCCATTCCCCAAGCAATCACCAATGGAATACACTAGCTGTCACATTCTAACACTTTACAAAAATCTTTTGTCAAAAGATTTACAGACCACTAGTACGTTACTATTACCACTTTTAAAAGTCTCTTTCCTTAACTACGTGCAATAGTTCTAAAGTGATGTTTGGTAATTCCATTCAGGACAAGAATAACTCATGACAGGGGATTTTAAAGATTCAGCAGTGGAAAAAATGCAAATTATCCCATTTGTAAATTCCAATTCTTTCAGTCTCAGGATTAATGAAAAGAATGTTAATAACTCCTCCCCACAAAAGCACTGTGGTTCTGGAGGAAGATTCCAGTGGTGCAGTGAGAGCAGGCAGCCTAAGCCATCACAGCATAGAACTTGTTTATCCACAGATTAAATGACATAGTTGCATGCAATTCTAGGGAACCACATGTGATTAATGAGGTGGCCTATTTCCTCCTGTCTTCCTAAATGAATAAAGTTTTCCACTGCCTGGCACTCTGCATTATCGTTTACGTTTATGCAAAACGAATGCAAGATGCTATCAATTTAGAGCAATAGCTTCTATCACCCATATTAGGTTAATTTTGCACAGGGCTGGACAGTAACAGACAGGGCAGAGCATCCATAACCAAGAATATTAGTGTCCTGAAAATGTCACCATTTTAATGTCAGAATGCATATATAGTTCGTACTAAATTTATCTTAACATTACAAATTGAAGTGTTCCTCCCCACTTCTCTGGGTCTTGAAGGCAGGAACTTTTCTGAGGTCTTTAAAAAGATTGTTTTGTCTTTAAAAAGGTTTCAACAACAGGAGATAAACAAAGCTTTGATGCATACTCCTTTGATCAAGCACAGGCTCCATTGTCCTAAGAAGAGCAAAGCTTTCATGAAGCTGGAGTCAAAATGCAAATAAACTGTATTTTCATAGATTAAGACTACTAACATAACATTCAGAAACAGAGCCAAAGCAGAGCTTGCATCATCACAAGATACGCAAAGCCAGGTATGTGGACATACCAGAAGTTTCTTGTGTCTGCAAAACTAATCCAGTAAAAGTATCCTGCAGCAATCCTGTCTGCAAGGTGCAAAGACATCTATCTTAGATGAAGATATGACTGCTGCTAGTAGAATAACCCAGAACCTCACTAGCTTTCTAATGAAGAGGAGAGGAGTACTATTATTTCTGCTTCATTCAGGTGCATGGCTTCAACACAAGCATGAAAAATGAGCCCTAAGGCTCACAACTGGTCTGTAGCAGAGAGAGAAGAGAATCCAGATTTCTCCAAGTCTGGACAATCAGTCATATCACTGATTACATTTTTTTAATATAAGGAAGATAACAGAAAGATGTACATCTTGAAGAGAAAGTCACATTCTGCATGCCAAACTGAGATTAAAATAACCAAAGAAAGAAAGAAATTGTTCTTTGCCCCTAGAGACTTGAGATTATCTATCTTCTCATTCTCATTTGCATGAAATTCAACTGGAGGTATAACCTCTAAGCTATAGCCTCCAGGACTCTAGCAACAATAGCAAGAAAAAAAAATCATCTAAAGCAACGACTGAAATTCTGAAACACTTGGGAGAATGCAGAAAAGCCCGACCAGGATAACATGTTGGTGCTATGAAGGCAAACCAAATGGCCTCAATCTAACCAGTGTTATCACCAAATAGATGGAAAACCTCACAGAGCTAGAGGTACAGAGGAGTCATTTCTTATTTGAAATATACGAACTTTGAAATATGTCAGTTGCCAAGAAATGATAGCTGCAGGGAAAAGGTGACCTTTTAATACTAACCATTGATTCTAGAGTATTTTCAAACAGGCCCAAATTAGGTGAACTAATTGAGCAAATTAGATTCTACCTTTCAAAACCCAAGAGGAATTTACTAAACAATCAAGAATTTACTAAACACTCAACGCTTACAACAACCCAAAAAAGGCCATTTGAAATCCAGGAGTAGCACATTTGGTTTTCAAGTCCATCACGTGAACATCACTTTTACAATAAAATGTCATTTAAAATGTCAGCAAAATAGTGATCTTATAAGCAATACAATGAAATGATTTTATATAGCCAAACGTTCAAATATCCCCCTTTTTTTTTGAAATTCCTGGCAGGTATCAACTAATTTGTCTACTTAAATGAAAATTTTCAGACCCAACTTACTTCTTTGTAGCCGAAAATGATACGCCCATCATTGAGAAGGGTGGCCTGAAAAGTGAAACTGCCCAGGTTGTAATTATCCTGCAGATGTACATGGTCCCACTGGACAACTAGTGCTGTGCCTGTGAACCCCAGAGTGGGGGTAGAGAGGCAAAGGGAAGAAAAAAATGTGAGAAAAATATTAACTAACTAGGAAAAGTACTTAACTGCAGTTACTTGAAACAAGAACAAGATTTGTCTCTTTTTAGCAACTTTCAGCCCAGTATCTTGAAATGCCAAAGATATTACAAATACAAGTTGCAATGGAAATCCTTTTAAAGCTAGACGCCACAGTGCCACAAATAACTACCTCAGCTACTCACACAAAAGTCTGCTAAAGCAGGAGTGGTCAAGTAACTTGTTTGGAATTGCACAAGGAGTCAACAATCACTAAAGGTAGGAGCCAGTACTCAGAATTCAGGTGTGCTGCCATAACAACCGCTTTGCAGTGGCTTTTTTTACACTATATATAGATATACCCTGATGACTTTGAAATGTGAAGTGCTAATAACATTGCCACTTTAGTAAAAGTTATTATTTGAGGAATTCAGATTCTTCCATTAAGTGTGCATTAATATAAATAACATTAAGGTTTTTTCTGCATGGTGCAAGCCCTTGCTGAGGTTCTGCAAGTTGAAAAATATTCGGTATTGGCAATAAATAAATGTAGTTTAAATTAAAACCATTAAGAATTCATAGATGGGGTAAATACTGAGTCTGGTGTGCAGAGATTTAGTTGCAAGAGGCTTGTTAATATTCATGGGAGTTCTCTGGCTGAATATCCACTTACCGCGCTAAAAATGTACCCCAAGCGACGTGCATTCCCTGTAAGCATGTTTTACAGATGTTGAGGGTTATAGACACATTCAAGCAGCTTGGCTGAAAGACACTTATCACCAAAATTGTGTTTACTGAAAATGACTTTTTCGTCTTTATATGCCTTCCTCAACATACTTCTCTCTTTGGCACTAATGGGAGTTATGTGCTTTGATTCACAGCACTTTAATTTCGTTTCTTCCTGGAGTGTTCAAGGTGGGTCAGTATGTATCCAGCTCAATGCATTTTTGATATATCCTTGAAACATCTTTTGTCACAGATCTTCTGTGCTGTAACTTTCATTAACACATCTTGGCAGGGGATGTCACGAAACTATAAGCATGCAAATTTTTGGTGCATACTGCACTAAGTCCACCACATTATTGTCCCGTGTGTCTTTCATGAGTCTAGTACATGCTCAATAATTGTGCACATAGTGCATTTTTCCTTCTGTGACCGCATTCATTAACTACTTTCTGAATATTTATTTGATTGTATTAAATTTCATTTTAAAGGAATTTAAAGGGACTTTTAAAATTATTGGAGCAAAAATAGCCAGAACTTCTTACAGTCAGTCTTTGAGTACCTCAGATCTATATGCATCTCAAAATCCCAAGCTAAAGTGGAAGTCAGCTGCCTCCAAAACGGTCTTCTCATTCCGTGTGTACATAAGTTCCTTGCAATTAGCTCCATGAGTGAGACTTGGGTGCGTCACCACACTATGTGCTTGTCACTACAGATGCCGCTCTAAATCAGCACACTTACTCAGAGGGATAAAACAGGGATGAATAAGAAATAAGGAGCTGAAGATACAGTTTGCTCAGTTCCTTTTTATTTGGGGTAAGACAGCAAATTCTTTGTCCTAAAGCACATGGGGTCCAAAAGATCATCATGCCTCACAAAGGAAGAGGGATCCAAAATCTTAAAGATGTATTCAACCTTGTCATGAAAACAATGTGATACAGCATGATACACCTGGTATGAAGACTGGAAATCAGGAATACAATGAGAATTATCAATGTCTTCCCCAGAATCCTCAGATTCTTTCAGTAAAGATGACAAATCTCAGGCCATAATGTCAAATAATTCATGAAATGAAAATAGTATTTTTTCTGTTTGAAAATTCCCCATGTAAAGAGGAGGGTTTTCTCACGTAAATCTATTTTATTGGATTTTTAACAAACCAATGCTGCAAATAATGACTAGATTGCAAGGAAATGTTATGACTAGGTGCAAAGGTTATAGGATACATTTTGATCCCTGATCTAAAGAATAAAAATTAACACACCTGGTTGGAAACGTGACATATTTTTTGGTCATGTTCATAATTTGTGCTTAAATTCACCACGAATAAACATACATAGAATGTCATAGGCTTGTCCAGGAAGATTTAAAACAATCATAGATCTCATGATATTAAGTCATGATACTAAACTCTCTAAGTTTTAAATTCAGAATAGACAGCCACTGCCATTGTATTGGATCACTAAAGGCCTGAGGTAAGGCACCTTTAATCACATAGGTTATGTTTTCAAAATATTGATTATAACTGACTTCATGAGACAAATATCCACACATTCAAGGCCTTTGAAATATCTCACAGAGCTTCAAGTATAACACTGCAGTTTGCCTTTTACCCTTTCAATCTTTTGTACAAGGGACTGTTGAGAACTGATGGTGTAGATGAGTGTATTGGATTCCAATCCTGGGACTCCATGCACACTTAGTCATTGATGGATTTATTAACCTTATACCTGCCCTGCTTCTGTGTATTCTTGCTATTGCATTCCACAAATGCTATTTTCATTTTAGCTGGTGGGTGGACGGTATTTACTATATATATTTTGAAGTAACAGGAACTTGCACTTTTATACAAGACAGATTTTTCCTTTTAAAACTGATAAAATACATTGCTAGTTTGAGTTTATGTACTTTAACATCCAGAAGATACCTGTCCAATTAGGAAAAAGCATTCATGACTCTTTAACTGTGTTCTAAATTAAGAACTGTTTATGGATGTCTAACCACATGCTTTATATAGCCTATGAGTTAAAAAAAAAAAAGAACAAAAAAAATCTAAAAAATCTTCAGTTTTTCCTTCAAAAATAGTTATTTAGGAAAATATGAAGAGCCAAGGGACACAGACACATTCATTTATGAAGGACTACTACATACCATTATCAAAGTATCTGACTGTTGAATTTCTTGACACACTGGGGTCAAAATTTGCCATTAAGGGTGCAATATATTGTGTAGCTGTTAGCATTCGATGCACAACTTCTCCAGTATATATGAAACCTACAATGAAAAAAAAAATATTGAGACCATTTCAGTAACTTCTGAAAAGATTTAATAGAATGGCAGGTTGAACTAGGCATTGCCAGAGCAGTGAAGGGTCATCTGAGAGAAATTAATCCCACCACCAATTTTATAGTGAATTAAGTAAGAGCTAAAATTTCAGGAAAATGTCTGTGGTGGCTGCTAGAAGAACAAGATCCAAGATCAACAATGGAAAAATTACTTCAACAAGCAAGTTTTCATACAGAAATAAAAACAGAGCAAACTCAAGGAAGAATAACTTCAGTTATGGACAAAATGCAGGTATGTGGCATTATCAAAATGAGCTATTTACCACCATGCATATTCCATAGTGCTTTTTATCCCTTCCAAAAATCTGCAATTTGTTTTGCTATTGTAAACTGTTACCTCTTCAAAAGTTAGTCTAATCCTTTTTCATATTTCTAGAGACACAGAGTAAGAGACTATTTCAGACATAAGAGGTGCAACATTTAAACAAAAAAAAACAGTCAGATGAAGTGTGGAACAGATAGGATTTTTCCATGATTATAAACCAAGCAGCATTTCTGCTACATTCTCTGCAGTGTCAGGTCTCACTAGTTTATCCTATTCATCCCTGAATCCACAGTACTCCTCAAATCAGTAGTGGGCTGCTTCCATCAGAAATGCTTACCCAAAACATCTTACTGGTTTGGAACTGGAGTTCTTCCTTCAAGGAAGAACAGTCATATACAGTGAATACAGTAATGCTGCAGTTTTCTTCAAAGCAAAACTTTGTGTATTTTAATGGCAGGAAACCCCTGTCATTTTAAACAATAAATGGTTTACAAATAAATCTGTATCGTTTAGGTTTGCCAACTCCACTTCAACTGACTAATGGGACTAACTTCTTTAGATGCCCCAACCTAAAGCCTGACTTAAAAACTCCTATCACCCTAGAGTGAGTCTTCTCTTAAGTTTTATTTTAGCTTTTGGCTTGCTGGTCAAAACAGACAAACTTTAAGTAGATTGGAGCTATAGATAGATCTTCAAAACTAAGGTTTCAGTATTACCTCTCCTGTTCAAGTGTTTACCAGAATGGTGTCTTATGCTGAAGTGTTTGCTTTTTCTTTTCTATTGATTTAATGAAGTATATTCCAACAGCAAACACCCCAATAACAACAAGAATATTAAAGTTGGCTCAAAATTTTCTAACAGAAAAAATCCTATTTGGAAGACGTCTCACAGAAATTCAATTCTTTACTGGCAAATGATAGTATCCACTGCAACAGTATTTATGCTGGTTTGTGTTTTCTTTTCTTTCTTTGGCCATATTGAGAGTCTTTCTTCCTCTACAACCCCTTTTACTGTCAAGCCCAAGAGGTCCTTTCTTCTCACATTTAGTATCATCGCAATACAACACATGATGAAGGAGCATATAAATCTATCCCTAAAACACGATTGTGAAATTCCAGAACTAAACACAAACCTGAACAACTGGAATTACCCTCAAGGTAGAAATACTATTTTCCAGCCAGTTAATATATGGTATTAAAAAACTATTAGTGTGCAACCCCACTTTCTTAACAATAGTGTCTCCATCCTAACCACTGTGATATGAGGCAGATTTGTTAAAAGGCTTGTTTGACATGATATAGGAAATCTCTGAGAGCATGAAAAAAATAACAAGTTTCTGGAGTGCTTTAGGCATCCTTCTATTCCTGTCTTCTCCTGAAACATGTTGGTAAATGCTTGCTAACTGTTCATGGAACTAGTTCTAGAAGTCATGAGATGCTATAAACAAACAAACAAAAAATGTGGTTCTTTGGAATCATATTCCTGCATGGTTGCTAGCAGTTAAGATCAAGTACCATGAAGTCAACTCAAGTGGAGGTGATAGGAGACCTAAGAAAAAGCCAGATGTGCAGAAAATAAAACAAAAGATTCAGTTGGAAACATTTGGCATCGAAAAAGGGGCGAGCTAGGAACCTAGCTGCCTTTGCTTCACTTAAAACACACCTATGTATTCAAATGATACAGTATTTTAATATCTGGACACCTCCTAACTACTAAATTAATTCTTAGGACTAAAGTACAACTGTTTTTTTTTTGGGGGGGGGGGGGAGATTCTTTCAGTTAAATATCTAAATACCACTTTTCTCTTTTGCTTATTGATAGGGAAACACCAATTAAAAAAAAAAACAACTCTGCCCACACATATTTACAAGTCATGTATATACTTGAACTTTCAGAATATACAATTGTGGCTGTAATTTTACTCTGTTACTCATCATTTTAGAATAGCCAACAGTCCTGCCAAAGTATAGTTCCTGAAATGCATTTTCATTATTTCCTATTTATTGCTGTCTGCTTCTAAAAGGTCATTCCCTTGAGAAGTATTCCCTTTATGCTTATTTAGACATTTTAAATACATATCATTTCATCAAAAATTTTTGTGGCTTATTATCCCTATGGTCATGTGCACACATATTTTAACAGGTCTATAACCTTGAAACCATTCCTCAAAAATATTTTGAAGACAATATAAACAAAACCTTTGAATCCATATTCATGTATTACAATTAGCCTTAATACTTCAGTACTTATTCATCCCTTGCACAATGGTCCTATCTTTACACACAGTTTCCCTTTCATGCTTTCATCCCATTTACAGTATAAATGTCACTATTATAACTAATAATGAGGCAGATACAATAGGCAAAGAAAGGACTTAACTGTGCTGGAACACATAACTAAGTAAATCAGCCCAAGTAATTAGTAACCACAAAGCGTACTTCCAAGTGTTTGCCGGATGCAGCTTTACTTTAGCAAAAATGGAAAGCAGGAGGTGTATGATAGCTGGGAAGCAGGCAGGCCTTGCATGAAGATCATTCTAATGAGAACTCCAGTCATGCATTGGAACAACTTGAAAAGAAACACAAAGTCATTCCAAATCATCCCAGAGATTCAAAAGCCAGTGTTGAGCATGGACATTTTATCATTGCCACTACAACTTAAAGAAAGCAGCAAATGTAAAATTAACTTAGTCCTGAATGGACTTCCGTAGAAAATTGGCTTATACTACCTGTGACCTAATTTTCTGACAGTGGTAAATGCTCATGGTTGGTTCATTTAGTCAAGGAAGAATTTTTCAGACCTGCAATTTCCTGAACCACTGAATCTCTCCTTTGTGGGAGGGGTTGGCAGAGCTCTTTTCCAAAACTCTCCACAAGTACTATACCTAGAAGCATAATATGATCCTAAATACTGGAATTGAAGACAAATAAGAAGAGTGCTCGGCATTTTGTAGGTTTTATATGTATATATAAATCTAACTAAAACTAAGTATGAACTAATACTAAAGCCACTTGTAACTCAGGGAGGGTATACTCCTAGTCCTCAGAGTGTACAAATGCACACTCAGAGGAGAAAACTATATATGTATATATAACCACTTAAATATGAAAGCACACTTCCACTTGATGCAGGACCCTGACTTGATTTAAAAATGCATTTTACATCTGAATTTACCCATTCCAAAATATGCTCCATATCTGTTGCATTTTAACATATTAGATTTACATATAAGATTTAACATATAAGATTACAACAATCTGCACATAAGCTTTCTGTGGTTTCTTTTTTCTACTCCTAGCTGTGCACAAACTCAATAGTACTTAGAAAGTTTTTCGGAAATGTTTGTCAAGTGTGCAGAATAATACAATACAGGTTCAAAGCAGCACAGGCAATGAGTCCTTTGAAGTTGCTATTGTGCATCTATAAAGATATGATAGGATATGGAATATGAAACATCTAGGTTGATAACTGTCTTCTCCCTTCTAAGACCCTGCATGAACAAGTTACATAAACCTGAGCCTGATTTTATATATGTGACATTATGACAAACTGTTTTTGCACGTTAGCATTTAGCTGAATTAGAACAATACTCACTTTAGATTATAATTTCATGTGTGATTTATTTTTAAATATCTGAAACAACTGGTCATATCTTAAAAGCATCATACTGAATACAGGGTATAAATGAATTATACTTCTATGTGTTTGTGATGAGTAGGCTCTATTTTGAGAATATATATTTTAGATGTTCAGTACCTCTTCAAAGCTATTATTACAGTTCAGCCTTCACCTATGTGGTGGGTTGACCTTTGCCAGCTGCCACATGCCCACATAGCTGTTCTCTCACTCCCCTTCCTCAACAGGTCAGAGGGACAAAATAAGATGAAAAAACTTGTGGGTCCAGATATATACAGGGACAGCACTTGCCAATTACTGTTATAGGTAAAACAGAATTGACTTGGGCAAAATTAATTTAATTCATTGCCAGATAAAATAGGTTTGGATAGTGAGAAACAAAGACAAATTAAAACAACACCTTCCTCCCACCCCTCCCTTTTTCCCAGGCTCAACATCACTCCTTCATTCCCGACCCCTCTACCTCCTCCTCCCCATTGAGCAGCGCAGGGGGATGGGCAATGTGGGTTGCAGTCAGTTCATAACATTTCATCTCTATCGCTCCTTCCTCCTCATATTTTCCCTGCTCCAGTGTAGGTCCTTCCCATGGGCTGGAGTCCTTCAGGATAAACCTGCTTCAGCATGGGTCCTCCATGGGCCACGGTTCCTTCAGGACATTTCCACATTTCCAGTGTGGGGTCCTCCCCAGGCTGCAGCATGGATATATGCTTCAGCGTGGGCTCTTCCATGGGCTGCAGGGAAATACCTGCTCCAGCCTAGTCTCCTCCACAGTTGCTTCAGTGCCTGGATGACCTCCTCCCCCTCCTTCTCTCACCTTGGTGTTCACAGGGTTGTTTCTCATGCTTTTTCCTCACTCTTGACACTGCTGTGCAACATTTCTTACCCTTAGATATGTTTTCCCAGAGGTGCCATCAGCTTGGTTGATGGGCTCAGCTGTGTCCTGCAGTGGGTCCACTGGAGCCAGCTGGATCCGTCTTTGTCTGTCATGGGGCAGCCCCTCACCTCCTTCTATAGATGCAGCCACCCCACTACCAAAACCTTGCCACAGACCCCTAATACAACCTAAGACTTAACCTAATATTTTACTTGTTTCATATATTACCTATTTCATATTTTACTTTATATATCAACTATTTTACCTAATATGCAACAATAACATTATTTACTGAATGACTGGAATTTTTAGTATCTTGTTAAGAGTTTTTTTTATTTTTAGATTACCGATTTCCTAGTAGAAGATAGGTGGAAAGTTGCAGCTGAAATAGAGCACTTAATTGTACCAGTCTTACCCTCAGCAATTGCTAGCTCTTGCCCAGGTCAGGTCACTCCCATTGTATAATACCTTTTGTCTTCTAAAAAGGGAAAAATGTTCTGGCAAAAAGAAAGCTGTCTAGAGAAAAAGAATCATTGTGTCTGCTGAAAAATAAAAAATTTAATGGTGCTAAATAACAGCAATGATACAAGTTGATGTGGAATTACTCCTTCCAATAGCCATGACATTGCTGTCATAAAAAGCATATTAAATTTTGCTTATTCTCCAAAATGATCTTTATTGGAAATAAACACCTGAAACAATACTTCTTTCAACCTGAAATATCAAACAACGCATTTGACAAGAATAGGAATGCTCGAAACCACTTTGTACAGCTGCCAACAAGCCGTTTGACACAGGCCTTAAAAAAACCTGTGATTATCTTTCCCTTCTTTTCACTGTTCTGAAGAATTTGAGAGCTTGACTGAATGGCAGATAAGTTCCACTGAAGCTCCATAAACCAACTCTACTTATCAGGTGGTTTTGCCATCATGGTATGAGTTGGCTCATGTACATTTTGTACAGCAGCATTCATGTTTCAGGTACAGAGATCAATATTGCTTTTATGATCTACAAAGCCTGATGTGTTTTGAAGGTAACTAACTGCTCTCTTTCCACATCAGTTGACATTATATGAAGTGTGTCAGGGAGTCCCCAGCGAAGGCTTTTTCTGCCGTACAATGTGCCTGAAGATGTTGACTCATACATTTTTCTTAGGACAGCTTACTTAATTCCAGATCAGAGAAATGAAAAGATGATACTAGGAATTAAAGACCAAATGAAAAATATGCATTTAAAAAACCCCAAACGAATGGCAGTGGTACAAGAACCTGGAGCTCAAAACAAAAAACAAATCTAACCACCTCATACAAAATATTAAATGTAAAAAGAAATAAGACTGCTTTGGGAAAAAAAAAAGTTCGTTTTCTTATCAGGCAGCTGATGTTAAGTAAAACAATATGTTAAAACCCTTAGTAATACAACAAGCTGTGGTTACTTAGCTGGAAAAGGAACTGCCTGCCAGCAGCAGCTGAACAATGAAAGGTTTTACATGAGAGAGACTGTCACTGGGCAAAGTCAGAGCTGCCATTCGAGTGCACAGTTCAGTGTGGGTTTACTTGAGCACCCTTGCAGCATATAAACTAGAGAGAAAATAGCAGAACAGCTTCCAAAAAACGGAACCAGAGGAAAGTGGTTTCCCTAAGAGGGTAGGCTCCAACCCAGATCACCCAAGGGAAAGCCTTGTTTTCAACTTGTATATTCACATATGCAAGAAGCTTTGTAGACATGTAACAACACACTTTCACACACACCTCAAAATGTCTTGTTGCATAGAAGAATCATTTCTTTCATTTCTCCCTGTTCATTTTCTTAAGCAGGGTGAGAGTACATGACTTCTACTGCTCATTTTCCTCCAAAACACTCTGAAAACTTTGTGCAGCCAAGAGAGAAAACTGCAGAGGAACTGGCAGGAGTTTCCTGGCTCTCTGGCTGCTTCTGTTTTGGTCTCAGCATAATCAAAGCCTTCTGAGAGGATCTGCTCTGTGGCATTTGGTGGTATCTCATATGACCCCAAAGCTACCTCAATGGGTAGCAGTGCTTCTACTCCATCTTTACCATCTTAGACCCAGTCCACTGCCCATTTTTGATGGAAACCAGAGTCAGCACAAGTACAGTACTGTACAGATTAAGATTTACCACAATTTTCAGAACTTTATCCCCAACCTAGCGATTATTATATTGTTGAACGACTGACATAAAATGGGATATGTTACCTACCTCGTCTGAGGATCTACTTCTCCCTCCCTGATGAATAAGATAGTAAGAGAGAAATGATAAGAGACTTGGGCTTGTTTAAAAAACCCACCATAACCAGCTGTGGGGCCAAAGAAGTGTTTAATGCCTGGTTTCTGTCAAGCAGAGTTTGGCATCACTGACCAAGACAAAGATAAGCTGCTCACAGCTTAATGGGGAGTAAAAAACCCTCACATCCTAAAATTGATTCATATGCCATCTTGATGTCTCCAGCTGCCAGAGGTACTGTCTTGCTGAAGAAAACAATTTGGAAAGTGGATCAAAAATTCTTCCTCTGAGTTCTCCAATTCGTTAACTATGATCATTGGTAATGTAAAAAGGTGCATTAATTTCTCTTGTTAAATTACTATTTGCCAGGACAGTAGGAAAAATAGACCCGAGATAGGGACTGAGAAGTAGGACATGAGAGTTTATATAAGACTGTAAGACTGAGGTTCTAATAGTAATTTCAAAAAGTAAAATAATTCTCAGACTTAGCACATTTTGAGACAAATATTATTGTATTTAATTCTACCCAGCAACATCTCAGTATATCTGCATGAGATTAGTCTTAAAGACCATTTCGGCAATTTTTGGATATTCCCATTTGTAAATAGAAAGCTGCAAATAAATTAAATAGGGAAATCAGAGTATAGTTTGTTGCTATTTGTAGCTAGGAAAGCCAGATTTAGGTAGTGAAAAAAGAGCTAGTGAAACATACCTGCACCGTCTGTAAAGATTACTGGAGTATAGCAACAGCTTTGCCAAAGGCAAGGAGGGAACTGCAGCCTCTGCCCTCAGGGCCACCCCACGCTGTGCGCGCTGTCTCATATGCTCCCTTGCTCAAATCACTCCAATACGGTGGTCCAGACCCATTACTGAGCCCAGCTCAGTGCGCCCAGACCACAGACATCTCATCTAAGATCTCTTTTATTTGCCAGCCACATGCTAATATGTACCTACAAAAAGAAACCCCCAAACCAAAAATCAAACCATTGAAATCTTTCATTATGTGAAGAGATATTGCTTAATGCACTTTTTCTGTAGTAAGATGGTGGAGAACACAGCTATCATTTGGGAGAGCTATGGCCTCGTCTGCCTTCAGCACAAACAACCAGTCGGAAGGCCAGAAAATTTTAGGAGTGTTGTTACTTAAGCACATACAACCATCAGCTGAGATCAAGATCAGATAGAGAACACGAGCATAACTCAAGAAGATATGCGTTTGTGTTTTCAAAGCGTCAGAGAATTCCAAATTGTTCTACCACTGGAAAACGCCACCTTTTAAGCCACTGGTTCTCATGCAGTCATTCACTTCTAAAAGATTTTTGTAAACAAAGCTTTATTGAAATTACCACCTAATAAAATCCTGACATCCTTTTCTTCATTAGCCATTCAAGAAAACTGATTTCAATTGCAGCACACAAAACAACTCATTTACAAAAACCTCTGCTGTGTTCAAACAAGAGAATAAATTATGTTTTGTGCCACGTGTAAATGAGACTATAGAAGCTAGACCCCACCTATAAAAGATTCTTCCACACACATTAACACCTCGTCCTGCTCATGTCTTTCTTTTTAATAAATATA
>NW_009198953.1:0-24195 GCF_000690835.1 Fulmarus glacialis | reverse complement strand
AGGGAAAGATTCAGCCCTTTTGTTGCAGCTGCTCTTCTCCAGGGTGATAAAACATTACTACTTCAGACGCACCTTCTCATTAGGTTAAAAGACATTTTTTTTGACTGACATTGTATAAACACGTTCTTGAAATAGTTATTACATCAGTTTAATTCCACTCTTTTATTTAATTTACCTTAGTACAATTATAACCAACATCATAGAAATGAATTGAGAACAAGCAGACCATCTCCCTAACCAGTAAAAAGTTATTTGAGCTTTATCAACCAGTAAAATTCTCTCCCTGTCTGTAAAGTTGTCACAAGTGTTTTCCATTTCAAAGTATATTTTCAAAATATTTTTCATCAATTTATGATCATATCTGATACCTCAATTGGGAAAGGTCAGAGCTGCAAGTTTTCTCTTTGATTGAAAGCCCAGTAGGATGCTATTTTTTGTAATTATTTTAATTTGAGCTGCTGAGAACAGCTTCAAAGTTTTGACTTGCATTTTATTTTCACGATGTTTCTTCTTCTCCATCTCACTGTTTCTGACATACCACTTATTTTCATCTTACGTTCTTTTTTTATCTTCAGCAGTAAAGTAAAAACCTGATGAATCTCTCTTCGTTTCTGGAATTAAACTACAAAAGGACTCAAAAGACACTTTTACATTCGATGGAAAAATGGCAAGATGTGTCATGGTGGAAATAAAACATATCAGGAATGGAGTTGCTCACATATTTATTTGGTGAAGCTAACAAATATTGCATAAGTGTATAAAGCATAGTCCACAAAACTCTGCACTGTATATTTTTCAACTATGTGAAAATGTGTTTTCCCTGTGCTTTTCCTGATATTTCTCCACCAACTATTTCATGGTGAAGCAAATTCAAGAATATGTTATGCTATTAAGCCCCTAAAATATATTAGAATGCTGAATTCTAGAAACAGATGATGTAATTTACTTTCAAACACTCTCCTATGTAGCCATATTAATATTTCTTTGATACTTCACTGAAGTAAGCTTTAAGTAATGTCATTTATCCCCAGATGGCTAATTTATTGTTATGTCTGTGGAAGAATGTTATCATCACTATAACCGCATGAAGATTACAGGGTAATTAAACAAAAGGATAACAGTAAATCCAGATCCCTCAGACAAACCATGAAAGTTAAATACCTTAGTGGGCTTTCAAGATCAGTGTAAAAATGAATCAATCTCTCATGCTATTTTATAATTTTTTCAGCCTTCTGGGGAAAAAGAATTAGAGATAGATTATACATATTTTTTGGCTTTGCTTTTGCTTGGCTAGATTGAATGCACCAACCCATTTCTTCTTTCGGCCTGAAAAGTGGGCTATCTGAAAGCTAAACCCCAGAAGGCGTAAGTATAATACTGGTTCTTAATTGCATAACCTTACAAGGACTTCTTGTGTCTGTGCATGAGAGAAAAAAGAAAAGCTAGCCAGAATCCTCATACTCTTGGCTGTACTTCTCTGTTATCTTATGTAGATATTTAAAGACCAGAAGATTAGTTTTTCACCATTATTTTTCCCGCTGCTTTGTTAATACTGAAAGCTTTATCTGGAAAAATTGAGAACGTGTAATGTATGTCATTGAGCAAATGCCAATAAGTTTCCCAGCTTGCTGTAACTTCCCCACTACTCATGGCTGTTGTGAAAAGTATATGATCTGGTGGAATGTAACCCATTCTGATGAATATCTTATTCAATTCAGCAAAGGGATTTAGGGGATTATGTATCATGAAACTCTTCTGGTAGAGGTTTTTCTTCTAACATGCCACAAGACATCCCTCATCAGGAGGTTGTTAGATATCACTAGGAAGAGTACAGGAGCAAGAGAAGCACTTTTAAGTAAGGACACTGTAATGGACAACTTGCAAATTTAATTGTAACTTTTAAGAAGTCTAAATTGTGAATGTTCTCAAGTTCAGGAGAAACAAACCCAGAGGTTATTCAGAGTCCAATGATTTGTATCAATTCCTGTCCGATCAGGCACATACTTCCCCAGAGAAAATTCTTGGACACAGGCATGAAATACAGTATCTACTCGGTGAGATACTGCCATGCGATAGCTCCCAAGTGCCTCTCAGCTCTGGCCAAACAAAGACCAGTGCGGTTCCTAGACAGGCCGGAACCAGAGAAAAGAGGTTGGCGGGAGGATTATCTCGCTTGGGCTGAATATTTTAGCAGCTGTGTCATTGCAGTAACCTTGGCGCTGCTAAAACCTAGGGTGAGGCCTGAATAGAGCTGTTGGGGGGAAATCTAATTTTGCAGTCTATTTCTGATATAAGTGTCTCTTCCACTGTTTGGGTAAAATATCCTCATGCCTGAACAGCTCTTGTCATCAATAAAAAGTTTGGATGGAACTGAGGAAAATGGTCTTTTAATGTTTGAAAACTTATAAATAAAAAATGGTTCATCTTTGAATCAAACTGTTGTAATATCAGTACAGATCTTCTTTTCTTTTGCTGCTGTGTCTCTCTCCTTCTATATTACCACAGAGTCTAATAAAAATAACTATCGTAAGCTTTTCTGCTTGCCTAGTTTATTCTCCTCTTCCTTCTAACTTTTAAAGTTAGTTCTTACCTGGATAAATCACATGAAACGTGAATCACATGAATCATGTGAATTTCATGAAAAATGAAAGACTTTCAGGTTATGATGAAATCAATATTCTCCAAAGTTTCAAAAAATTCAGTAAGGAAAAGAATAATAGAATTTAGAAAAATGCTGAATGCCATCAAACTGGGTTGTCATTCATTTTATAGAAGTTTGCAACAAAAAGAAAACAATGTTGCAGAAGAGGAAAGTTTTTTTTAAATTTTAAAAAGTCTGCTTAAAATTTATGCATAACAGAAAGAAACATTGCTGAATGTCTGGTTTCTACTGTAGTAAATCAGTGTTATTTGAAATATAACGTTGGGATTATTAGGTATTAGATTAAGTCCACACCCATTATATAATGTTATTACACTACTTCTATTACTGCTTCCTAAACTACTAAAGCTAATCCTATGTATATAATATTCACATCTATCCATGTAAACCAACATCCAAATGCATGTCAGGGAAGACTGCAGAGGCTAGCAAGCATCGTTAAAGAAGTTTCAGAGAAGCCATTAAATTACATTTCAGCTATATACATAAAAACTAACACTGAAATAGCATGGCATGAAGAAGTTTTTTATGCTAGCAGGAAGTTTTTCAGAAGGGAATTTAGCTCTGTGTTATTCTACTGCCAACATCCTGCCATAGCTACGTGCTCTCCAGTTCCTTGTTTGCCTACCACATTTGTTCATGCTGGAGTTCAGAAGGGAGGCAGTATGGGTTTGCCTCAAGCAAGACTACTCAGCAGTGAACACACAGCTCAAAACAACAAGATAGAAGCTGGTAGATGTTCATGTGCAACTTGGGTTTCAGGGGAGCAAGGTCATGTGTGTCTATTCAGAAAGAAGTTCTTGTTCACAGGTTTCTCAGTTAAAGGTTGGGTGTACATATGCATATTACCCTGTCCTCTAGTTCAACTCTGCATCCCCCCTGAGAGGACTCCTCTAATGCAGCCATTATAAGGGAAAAGCAGACGGCTCTGCCTCTTTCTGTGACTTCGCCCTGATGACCAGAACTGGATACACCACTCATCAGACCTTGCTGGACAATTTATTTCCCTGCTTTGTGAACTACTGGGGGGTAATGCTTTGGATAAGGAATCTCTACCCTGGGTCAAAAATAAATAAAACCCAACCCAACCCAAATATTTTTGACCAAGATCAACTTGCTGCTCTAACTCTTACTGCGCTAGACAAAGGCTGCATGGGCAAGGGGGGTGAGTGGGGCTGGTGAGCTGAAGAGGAACAAACAGCAAGCAGGGAAACCAATATTCAACCAGAACTGTAACAGACACACCGTATCCTGAAGCTGAAGCCACCAATTTTGGGCTTGTCCTTTCTTTGCATCCTTTCTCCACTCATTACCTCACTATCGCTTTGGGCCACCCTCTTCAGTTGTGGAGTGAATCTATGAAAACATCTGGCTTAGAGCAACATAAGCAGAACAAAACAGAATAGGCAAAAATCTAAGTGGGGAAAAAATAGAATATATTAGTCTCAGTGTTTAGAGTTTGGGAATGAAGTCATGTTAGCTCTGGTATCAACAGTAATTTCCTTATGTTTCCTCTCTTTCGCTGCATTAGTTTATAATAAAGCAAATTACATTACATGAAAGCACTGTATTCATCTGTACCTCAAAATACACAAACAAAACTTCTGCAAACAAGTGGGGAAATGGACCAATTTCCGTTTGATAAAGGCAAATATTGCCTGGATAAAGTGTTCCTTTGTTAAGTTTAAGTTTTTACAGAATATGAATACAAAACACCTTCATGAGAAATATGGATATTCATATACAACTTAGTAATACACGATGGGGATGGGAAGAGCAAAATGTCTTTCTCAGTGTCAGTTAATACAGAAAGATATTCACTCAGATCCAGAAAGATGAAATTTTCTCTCTAAGAAAGTACCTTAACGAAGGTGCCATAAAGGTGTCAGGAAAATCTGTAGTGTCAAACTGGGTAATTACGCTCTCTCTTCAGATTAATTCTTTTAATCAGAGAGAAAGCTTTTCTGTATCTTCCTGTTAGGACAGGACCTGTGCTGTATCACAGTTCCACAAAGTCCAAGGTTTTTAATAATCTGATCAAAAAGAATGAATGGAAAAAGAATATTTAATACCAGTTTGAACCAGCTGATGACAAACTTCTGCCCTAGGAACAAAGCCTCTACTTTGAACACAAAGATTGCAGTAAAAGTAGCAGTGGTATGGTTGTAACTTTAAAAATAGTGTTTGTGTGTGTGAATAAGAGCTCTAAAGGGAAGAGTGAAATGATTTGTTTTATGGTCATAAAAAGAAAATAAAGGAAAAATCTTTGGTTCCAATTCAAATCATGTTTTTAAAATGTGGGTTGCCCCTTAAAGAAAAAGAACATCGGCAGGGGTGAGCATGTGTTGAGTTGTGCCTGCAGAGGTTTAGGAGCACAAGGGAATTAATCCTTTCCTCTGAAGACTTCAGACCTGTAATAACCCATCTGTTCCATACAGTCAGAGTGTGGAAACGGGCCATGGCTGGGCAGTTGGTGGCATGCAGCTGTGCTGTTCAGAGTTCACTTGTCATAGGCATAAAAAATCAACAGTAGGAAGCTGATTTGCCTGCAATCATTGCAAACTCCTTTAGTAAATACAGTTCTGCCAAGTCTCATGGCTCTGTTTGTTACATTTTTAACAGGTTGAAGTGTAGAGTCACCAGTGGGATGCACATGCTGTGATGCCTGTCTGTGAATCTACTTTATTGTACACTAGCATTAGCCCTGCTAGGCAGATGCCTTTAGTGAGTAAATTCTATCCCAATGCCTTGAAGCATAAGAGAATGTGTGCTAACACAAGCATGAAACTGGTTTCGCGTTTCTATGCTTCAGTATAATACATGTAAAACCACACACGGGTCATGTCTTTCAGACATTTGCAAATAACTGGAAGGGTCACCCTTCATGAATTCAGTATGCCATGCTACAGGATCTGAAAAAACCTGTTTGAATGACTCAGATTGCAAATGTTTTGTATAAGTCTTCCAACAATCACCTGATGAGCTTAAATATGATGATCGGAGGAAGAGTCATAAGAAGTAAACAGAAAATGCCTTTAGACTAAACTAGACCAAAAATTAATTTAAAAAGGGCTGAGACCTTAAGTTACAATATTGTTCTACTTTGTGGAAGATGTATCATGCAACACACACTTCACTCTGATGACAAATGTTGGTCATTTAATCATATGGTAAGTTACAAGCAGCAGTAGGATATCTGTGGTAAATACCATGTAATTACAAGATACATAAACAGTGATCCCTGCCTCCTAAACCAAAGTGCAGGTTACAACATAATTATGTTTAGACTTACTAAAAGTAATCATCACATGCGGCTGGATGGTATTTGCCAAGAAAAATCCATTTAGGTTCTGCCCAAAGAAAACATATTCATTCCTTTCAACATTAGGAGCTGGTGAAGCATAACTGTAGCCCCATGACTCATCACCCATCCAAAAGATAAAAGTTATGGCAGGAAATCTAGAAGACTACTCTTAATGTATGAAGCCTTAGACAGACATTAGCTGTAAAGAGGATAAGGCTGTTTCATCATGCTATGGTGGAAAATGTCTGTATGCTGCATAAGACACAATAGGCTGCTCTTCCCATCAGAGGGCTGCTATAGAAGAGTGATGACAGTTTTTTCCATGAGCATTTTACCCACTTCCGTTTGAATGAATAACAAAATGGAGAGTATGGATTAAACCATCAAGATGCAAGAAGAAAATCTTGCCTCCCATGAAATCTCAGAAAGCAAAATATAGTCTTGTTCACATTCTGTTATTTTTTTAAGAAATGAAGTTCCTGAAAGATTAAATTCAGGAAGCATGCACAGGCAGATGCAGGAACAAAACTGCTTTCAGCTACCACCTGCACTCACAGTTGTTTTCATTGTTGGAGGTCATGAATGGCAGCAGAGGAAAAATGGAGAAACTATGAATTTTTTTACTTCATTCAGCTTGTAAAAAAAATGCAGATTCTATTTATTTCCCTTGAAAGTGCACAGACATATGGCTTGGCATCCTTCTGGCTGCTATCATGGCTGCCATGGCTTCATTAGGGAACTCATTATTACTTTTACTCTTGTCCAAATTTTATACCCCAAAAGCTGCTACTTTCACTAGTTGCCATGAGTATGGCAACTCTTTCATTGCTATGGTGAAATGAATTGTCTTGCTCGCATGCCACAGCAAGTCAATAACAAGACAGTCAGAAAATAAGCCAGTGTCAGTTGGAGATTGAGCAAGAGTGCTGTGGGCTGGACTTAAAAGATTGTAGGCCAGGCAAGGAGGTAGACATGAATACCATCTCCAAGTGTCTCAAAACAGTGGGGTGGTGCTGCACACATTGCAGCACACTCAGGGATGATGAATCAAAAAAAGCAACAGCTTGGAAGTACAATGCCCTGGAACTTACTCCTTTAGACTGATATTAGCAAAGCTTACAAGGAGCAAAAAATAAAAAAAAAAAAAAGCAGGATAAGGTCATGCGGATACTACAACAGACTAGTAGTTCCTCATGTTTCTTGAGCAAACTGCCTCTTGACTTCGCAATATCAGTTTCTGAAAATAATTTTTCCCACACAACCCATGTTATTGGGTGTCGCCATTGCTCTCTCGGAAGGAAGTTTAAAAGGTTTATTTGTAATATTGTTATTTATTTGCCTTGTGCACAGCAAGTTTGGAATATGTGTTATATATACCCATTTATAGCCGTAGCTATCCTCATGATAGCGAGAATTGACTTATTGCGTAAAATAGAGAGTATTAAAAAAAAAGATTACCTTTGTCAAATCATATACAGAAATTTAAGCCATATTTACCAATATGTCAGATTTCAGTTAATAAACAAAATAGTGAACCAAGTGATAGAAAAAGCTAATTGAGTACATTCTAAAATATTCCTTCTTTGAGGAACATAATTATTTGTTCAGAGTACATGATCTCATTTGGTAAGGTGCATATACCATTATTTCTTAATAGAGGAAAAGAAATAATATCTTTTTCCATCACAGGATTTGATGATGTTTGTCAAGAAATTAAGAACGAGGCAGCAGGAAAAGATTTCAAATGTCCACCCTGAGCATACATTTCCATACATTTGGAAAATTTCCAAAGCTGATCGTCAGTACTATTTATTCTTTGAAAATCTGCTCACACAACTGGGTGTCCATCCTCTCTGGTTTGGGGACTCAGTTGCAATGGTCAGTCCTCACCATCCCACAACACCATGCTCTCCAGCAACATCTGGACTACCTGATTTTAAAAGCCACGACCTCTCCCCTTCAAGGTCATTGCAGAGCATTCAGCAATTCTCTCTTGGATGTTTTTGGTCTGACGGGACTGCAATGAATTCATCAGCATGGGAAGCTAATATATGAGAATCAAATACAAATGTAGACAGAAGCACCTAGAAATGTTCTTCTTTTGTGCTTGAATGTGATGGGAATGGAACAGGAAGAAGAGAGGGGTGGTTTGGCATACGTAACTAACTTCTTAACAGGGAAAACTAAAATCACAGTTTTGGCCTTTGGCTACAACCTTGAGCAGGAGTTTAATGCTTAAGTGGTTTGTAAAGTTGGTGTTCATTTGCATCCTTGTAAACGCTGCTTGCTGGGGTAACTTAAAACACCCAAACAGATTTCACTCCATCTGCTCTCTGCCTCGATGCATAGCAGTTGCAGGGTGTATTCAGTCGCTTCTTATTTGAAATTTTAATTGTTTTCAGAGCATGGACACTTTGCAGTAGTTTCTGAGAGAAGGCAGTTTGGCTTTTATATCATAGGGTTGATAAACAACACATGCACTGAAGACAATAATAAGATTGGCAAAAGTAAACATGGCTGCAGGGGAGAGCCGGGCTCTCTATACAGACAAGCGAGTTGGGGAGCACACTGACGCCATGAGTAGCTGTATCAATCAACCTAAAGGACACAGAGGCACAAAAGTTTTCTGCCTCTTGACAGAAAAGCCAGAGCTATGAGAGTGGTGGGAAGTCTGGATATCGCCAGGAGATACGCTGAAGCAAAAATTCTGCAGACAAATTTTCTGATCTCAGACCTCCAGATAGCATTCTTACATCCTGGAGAAAAAAACACGGAAGAAGCTCTGGTATATCAGGCAAAACTTCAGAGAAAGGCTTGAGAGTAGCTTAAAGAGGATTCAGAGGATGATAGTCTAGACAGAAGAGGGATGTTAACCAAGTACCCAGGGCCTCATACACACCGGACTGTTCTGCAAAAGCCACAGGACTCAGTGGGCCGCCGCTGGACCAGGAGATTCTCCCCTCCAATGCCAGTCACACTGAGCCTCAACGCTCTTGCCCCATCATGGACCTTTGTATCTGTCATGCCATAAGGGCTTTTATAAGAATTGCAGTGCGTAACATGACCCAGCTCTTTCCCCAGAAGAGTCCCTAGCCTGGGAACCCACTCATCTGGACATAGTTATTTTACATCCTCCCTGGGTACTCTCCCTGGCTTATAAGGCCAATACTTGATGGTTACAATTTTTAAAAATTCACTGTGGACATACAAATACATAAAAACAATTATAATTTGTTCTGACCAGAAATAAGCTTGGTAAAATGAAGCAAGGAGTAACTAGATTGTACCCTCTATTACTAATTATACCATGTGTATATGTAGTGCAAGACATAGCTAGCAGTAACCAAGATTTTGTAACTGAGTCTACGTAAAGGCCCCCCAGAGGTTTGATTCATCTGGAAATGTAAAGAAGCGGTAGCTGGTACAAAGGATAGTGCAATCCTGTGTTTGGTATTGCCTTCCCACCCTGGTACTATCTGTTTCCTTTTAATCATGCAAACATTATATAAGACACTTCAGAAAAACAAGATACTGATAAGGGGTGAGACCCAGCTCCATCTGTACTCTGCTGACATAGGTCAATCGCTACAGCAGTGAGAAGTGAAGTTGTAGTGATTCCTGACATTGCCAGAGCACGGCTTTCTGAGCTCAGTGGCTGCTGGTGAGGAAGGCAACACCACAAATGATCAAGAGCAGCACAGTGACTTTGTTGATCTTAACAGCATCATGTGCATCCTGACTTTCTTGTACAGTATCAGTCAGGAAAGAGTTGTGGAAGATAAGGATGCCATGCAACTTCCTACATCAATCAAAGTGACAGAAGGAAAACTTTGACTGTGATTTACACTGGCATACAATGTGGTATAATAATATTTTTTCTTGGCAGAGAAGATAATTGTTGGGACATGCCTGATCAACAGGACCAACACCTCCATATCTATTACTCAGTGATAATACTGGACTAGAGGGCTGAGGGATATAATCTCCTGAACTACACTGGTGCTTGTTGCCTGTTTTGCACTAAGCTATCTGGCTCAGGGAAAGGCAGTTTCCAAATGGTCACATCAACTCTCTTCTCCTGTCACCTGAAACACTGCATAAGAGGCAAGTTCAACAGGAATTTTCAAGAACATTCATATTTCTGTCACTAAATTCTCTCTTCACTGCCCCTCTTCCTCTATTTGCAGATGAACTTTAACTACAGCTTGTTACTCTTTGCACAAACTGGCACTATGCAGAATGGGCAACACTTCAAAGAAACCACTGCTGAGGATTTCTACCAATGTGACTGGTGTGACTTACATTGATTCTATCTGTGTGTGCTCGAGCAAATAATGTAAGATGCCAGCCAAGACCAGCAAAGCCCTCAATGCAAGAAAGCTTGGTAGAGGTATACCAGAGAATAAGTGCAACTATGTACAGATCTATGTTGTTGCTGTTGCTCTTCCTTCTGCAGCTGCCCAAAGGAAAGGCTGAAACAGGACTGCTCTGGCAGTGCCCAAATCCAAATAGCAGTCACCAGAGCACTATGGCTGATTGCTTTCTCTGAAGCCATTTCCTGAAATGATGGTTGGTATCAGAAGTGAAAACTTTCTCCTTCCTACCTTCTTGGGTAAACTGCCTTGAAATCCCCATCACAGAACAGGACTGCCTTCCCTTTGTGTACAGTAAGGATGGCTGGCAGCAGACCCTTGGCTTACACCGAAATAAATAATAAATAAATTTGTTTATAACCTTGAAAGGGGTTGTCACCAATCTGACACTAATGATCTTCATGCCACAGTCTTTTTGCCTCCAAGACTAGACTCGCACTTCCCCATTGAAATTCAACTTCTCAGTTCTTTAGCTTGCTTAATGAATACACCAAGGTGATGTAAACCCACATCCTCATCCAACGTACTGTCCCCAACCACTTTACGTGCTTTCACATCCCTCCTACCAAGGGACTGAAAACTAAGCCAGCATGAAAGCTGAAAGCTACATTCCACTGTATTGCAGCACAGGCACTTCTGGTATCACAAGGACAGTGCCCTAAAGGCAACAGGCAGGATCGGTGGTAAGTGAAACTGTTTCTTTTGTTGGCTGTGCAGGCTTATGCCAATTCAAAGTCTTTATGAACTTCCAGCCTTAGACAAGTTGGTATGGTTAATGTTACTTTGAAAATCTCTTGAGCTTTCAGTTTTCCCTTGAGACTCTAAATGTGCTAACCTACTCCCTCTCAAACTTCTAAAATTTTTGGCCTAAATTGCATCTAACAAAAATTTTTACTTCTGCAAGCGTAAAGTAAGCGTAAACCTGCTATTCTGCAAGTGTAAAGCAAGCGTAAACCTGCTAGTTAGACTTTACGTTTTTCTTCAGTTCTAGGATGGAGATGACCAAATGGAACTCAACTTTCTGAACTAAAATCACACGCCTGCAGGTCTGAGACCCTTTCTCAACAGTGACTGAAAGATACTTCTGACAGCAGAAGAGACATGCCCTAGAGATAGATCTTCTCATTTGCAAATACACAGATTCAGTGACGAGCCATGAAGAAGCAATCACTTGGTAAGAAAATTCTGGACCTGAATGTTTAGCACGAGATCAGCCACAAAATAAGTCAGTAAAAAAATAAAAAAAAATTAGGAATATTATGATTATAACAAGATACTTAAAAACACTCAACCAGAAAACTTAGAAAGGATCATAAATCTGTCTTTCATAGACATGTTTTTCTATGGCAGAAGGTACATTGGTTCTTAAGAAATCATAGCCCCACATTTTATTTCAGCTTTTGAAAACTCATTAAACCCCACCATGTTGAAACCAATGACTTATAAATTTGATTTAAATGAATGCGAAGCCATTTCTCAATAGAAAAAATGCAGGCATGCCTCTTTAATTCTAGTCACTTACATAAACTATAAAAACAGTAGAAGGACTAAGCTCCATTAAAAATACCTCTTGAAATAAGACTGATGAATCCACAAGATGAAATCACCAAAAAGAGGGAACTCAACTATTCAATTTATGTTATGTTAAGTATCAAAACTAAGTTTTAATGCAGTTTTTAATATACTCATGAAAATCATGTTTCATAAAATAAATACACATTATTTACAGTGAAGCCTATAAGCAATCCATGTATTTTATGACTAAATTTAATGCTTCAGTTATTCAGCAAAGGCTGGTAACACAATCAAATCAAAAGTCCTCAAGGGCTGAATATTCTACCAGTTGCAGAGATAGCTTTTCACATTCAGCAAATTATAAAAGTATTTAAGGGCTTGAGACTGCAAAGGCTTGAAGGACCATCAATACCTATTGAGTTCAGTCAATATTTATGGGGCTCACAGTGTACAAAAGGACTAATGGTTTTGACAGCAAGTCTGTTTTTCCACTTATACATTTTTTCTAACAAAGGATAATGCCTATCTCTACAGCTCCTGCCAATATTACCATGGTATTCAGGAAAAGCCTACAGCTACCATTCAGCCACATGTGGAATATAGTATTGGAAACTAGATGTAAGCTTCTACATACTTAAGTTACTACCTTAAAGGTCTGCGTGGATAGTGGGAGCACCAATTCAGTGTGGCCCTTCAGCACTAATAAGATGTTCACATGCAGTCTTCTTGGCAGCCAGATATCTCCTGCAGCATAAGTGGCTGAATGCCATGGACAGTGTTTCCCATTTCATTGAACAGCCTTGTAGAAAAGAAGAATTCAGCCATGCCTAGGGACTTTTCTGCTTCCAGGCCTTCCATCCAACCACAAGAAAAAAATTGTATTTACACCTCTGGCAGATGGAAATAATACATTCACCTAAGCACGGGAGAGGAAATCCTTGCACACTTGGCACTGGCTGCTCTCACAGCACCTTTCCAGATTGCAGAGGGAGAAGGGGCCTGCTCTGAGGAGGGAATCCTGTTGCAGAGGTTAAGAGGCGTCTATCTGAGAGAGTTAAATTAGGTGCTCCGCATTGCCTCTTTCATTCCATTGACTGTGTAAGCAAATACGTGTCTTAATTCAAAGAGTGCTCCATTTCTCCTGCTATGTCTCCTGTTCCATCTTTCCTTCCACCTTCAGAGAGAGAAGGAGAGTTTTTATTGCACAAAGGTTATTGCTTCATTAAAAATCACAATACCAAAAAATAATCTTTTGTCCGCTATATTTAATTGAAGATCTACAAAGTTCAGATCATAAATCTACATTTTAGGTAGGAAAGACATCTTGTAAAAACTTTTTTTCTGTCATTATATTATTGCTAGCTAGACAACAACTCTACAAGGCCACTGATATGTTCTTTCTTTCTCTCTAAGTATTTATTGAAACGAGCAGGCAGAGAGCATATTTAAAAGAATCCATACAGAAAAGCTAATAAAGGTGGCAGGCAGAGGGATAATGCTTCCTCTCTTTCCAGAATTAAAGATGACAAATGGTTTTCCTTATTTCATCTCACTTCCTAAAGTTGGCTGTTTTTCGTACAGAATGCACTAGTCAGTCTGTATGTGGGTGTTACAGGTTAATACATTTGCTTCTATTACCATTGGTTTGGTTTCTACTTCTGTTTCTCCTTTATTAATTGTTTTTAAACATGGGTGCTTTTTGTGAAGATCAGGATACCAGAAGTCCACAGGGACAGTAAACAGTGGAGCGCCTTTTCTACTAAAACATGACTTGTTTGCACATTTTCTCTTCAGTACAACAACTCACTTTCAAAGTGAGTAGAAATGTGTAGTCAAAAACATTTCTTCAGTGACAATTTTTTTTCAACCACACTTAACCTTTTATTTGGAATTGTGTTATTTGCTTGGTTTTGCGTATTTCATCCTCTTATACGATACGTGAGTTGTGCCCCTTTACTTGACCTGTAAATTAATAAGCTAGGAAAATTCATACATTGTGGAACAAGTACCAATATCAGCTAGTAGGAGGTCTTCTTGGATGAAGCCCAAATGAAACTGCTGCATGATGCTTTTTTTCCTTTTTTTTTAAGTGCAAAGGACAAAATGTAGCTACCACATAACGCACATCAGCCAAACTCACAAACAGCTTTAGACCTGGTGGATATGTCCTTTAGAGAAGCATCTTGACCGAGCGCACACAACTCACACTCTGATATGGCTGGTTCCTAAGACAGTATAGCTGAGCTCCCATTGAGTTAGCAACGTGAAACGTAATGCACAAATTCTCCCATCACATGTTCGCAAGAAAGTTCATAACGAAATCATGTGTGAAATCATGTCATGAATTTTAATCAGTGACAAATTTGTTTCCTGGATATGCCAGGCATGGTTTTGCCAGGCCTCTAACAAAAAAAAGCAGGAATCTCACTGGCACTTACCATTGAGAAATTACATCTTTTGATCTAAACTAACCCATTAAGATATCAGTGCTTCATTTCCATGAGACTGCAGGGAAAAAATGAGTCTTTTTCCATAATTCTGTCTAAATTTCTTATGTAAAACCAACTTGTTCACGCTGTGTTCATAGACCAGGACTCCATGGGAAAATCTGCATATGCATGTACAACATTTCTTATTCATAGTAGATAGTATCCACTTTTAACAAAATTGACTGCACAGAAAGAGGGCAAAAGTAGTATCTGACTTATCTAATTCATGCAGTTCTTGGGTGCAACTCTTCCCTGGATCTACACCCTTTAATCTTATGCATAGTCAGCCAAATGTTTTCTGAACGAGGTGCCAGAAAAGAAAGAACTCAGCTGATCTTTTGATACCTTAATAAAAGTCAGCAGGATTTACCAAAGTACTTCCTGTTTTTCCTTCCTTTTAGTGCTGATGAAGAAAGGAATTTAAGATACTGATGTTGCAGATTTAGCCCTTTGCAGGATACTGCTCACTACTCAGTTGCATATATTGAACATTTCATCTTGACTTTTCACTGCTACTGATCCATTTGTGCTCAGAGATAAATTTTCCCTTTACTGTCAGTTCTAAACAAATCACAATTCAAAGTCCTTTGCTTTGCCATCCTCCTTAATCTGAGCAAGTCTTTCCTGAGGCACTTGCATTGGTCTTTTAAATACTTAAACTCTGTAATCAAATCTGCTCTTCTTTCTCAAGGCTGCATATTTTCAATACTTTGGGTCTTTCCCCATGAAACAGGTTTTCTGATCTCCAGGTTAGAATTGAACCCTTTTCTACAACTGACTTTCTGCAAGAATTTTAATACCTTTTCTGAACTTCAGTGCTTAATTTTAACTACACATTTCTAACGGACGGATTTTTTGCAAAAAGAGTAGGGCAAGGGAGCAACTCTTTTGATTTAAACTAATTATCTGTGTTATGCAGCCTGCATACTTTATAAAAATTTTGGCAGTATCATAACTGCCAAATAGTGGGTTTTTTAATTTAATTGTTTTCTACAACATTTAAAGCCTATTTCTCCTCTTGTATCAAGCATGCTACTGAAGGTAGCTAGAACAGCAGAGGACAACTAGCTCACATAAACTGCTTTTAGCTGCTGCCCCAAACACACGTCCAATTGCTGTGCATTTTCCTGTCCTGCTAAGTCTCCTGCTGATGACATCTTCCATCTCACGTATTTTGACACTGCACTTCAACAAAGGACTGCTCATTTTATTTATTGGCACATTTACAGTCTTTGCTACCAGAGATCTGAGAACCTTAGAGGGTTCAGATAAATCATTTACCTTTAACAAGTGTAACTCACTTTTACCCCATTTCTCAGAGTGAAGGTCAGCTGGTAATATATTCCTTCAGCTCATCAGGTACGACCTGCTCTTGGTTTCTCATCAACAGCCTCTTAATAGGAGTGAATTCCTACACCAGGAGCAAAGCGAAAATGTGCTGTAGTGCTACAATGCTCTGCTATGAAGATTTACTTCATAGTAAACAGTACTACTTCAGGCAGTGACTGTGACTTCTGAAACAGCGGATAAATGGGAAGAAAATTTTTGTCCTGGTTGGCAAGATATTTGTTATCAAGCTGCATAAGAAACCTCCCTGCCATGTTATCATTTGACTTTCCAGGGAAGGAAGTTGATGGGACATTAAGAATTCGTACTCTCACATTCAGGCACTACTTTATGTTTACCTTGTTATAAAGAGTCTCATAGAAAGCTCTCCTGGGTCTACATACTGCTTTTTGCTGTGTCAAGCTTTTCTTTCATTACATGGCTAAGGAGAATCCCATTTTAAGTAATCTATTCTTGGAACTTTAGTTTGTTTGGAAACAATCTTTGCTCAGTGTGACATACTATATCCTCATCTGAGACCAAAAGTTCATCAGCTAAGTGCCTGCTAGCTCTGTACTCCTTTTTTTTCTTCTTTTCTTTACATTAGTGCTGCATAACAAAGCCTCTACTATATATAATAATGAAAGTGATACCTCTTCCCCAGTAGCAGGACCTCAGATGAGGAATACTTTTCCAAATGCAATCAAACTGAATCAAACTGGACTGTGTTGAGATATAGATATATTACAAAGCTAAACTTTTTTGATAAAGGCATCCTCAATCAAAACCGTTTGAAAAAATTAAAAAACCTCACCGACAAAAACCTTTTACAAGCAGAAAGCAAAAATTTTTCTTTCTTGAAGAAAAAAAAAAAAAAGGCCATTCTTCTGAACTTTTGGGGCTTTTTAATTCCATGGATTTTAATTTTTAGTCTTTCTAATTCTGGTGTCATAAGAGCATGTGCTATGTACACAAAATCGGTGGAATGAGACCCATTGAAGTATATAGCAAGATATACTATAATATTCTACTGCTAGTTGTTTTTTGCTCTTTGTCTGTTTTCAGAAAATTGACTGATGCAAGTCAGATGAATGTACTACCTTTGCAGATAGCAAGAAAGCACCAACAGTTGAAGCAAAGCTTTGTGAGATTGCTCCCATAATAGCTGGATGCAGTCAGGTGTCTTTCCTTCAAGTTCTAAAACAACAAGGGTCTGCAGCTAGATTTATAGCATGCCATTTACATCGAAATTTGATCTTAAACATCAACTTTCATTGCTGCCTCAAAGTCACAGTTGGTATAACTCAAGTGGAGTAATTGATTTTGTCCATTTTATACGTTTCTGAGCAAAAGTAGAAGACCATGCCATTAAACATACAGTTTGGCAAGCTATCATTTTAAGGTTTGATAACACCGACACAAAGACACATAACTCCAGCATTTATGAGATATTGACTAATCTGAATATTGGCTGGAGCTCAGACTTCATGGTTTGGTTTTTTTTTTTGTTTGGTTTTTTGTTGTTGTTGTTGTTTTTGTTTTGGTTTGGTTTTTTTGTTTTTTTAAGACTACATACTGGGGGGTGATTGGCTGGAAAGGAGCTTTGCAGAAAAATACCTGGGGGTTCTGGTGGACACTAAGTTGAACATGAGTCAGTAATGGTGGCACACATTCAGAGTGCTTTGTCCAGCTCTGGGCTCCCCAGCACAACAGAGATATGGAGTCACTGGTGAGAGTCCTGTGAAGGACTCTCCAGCGAAGACAGTCCAGTGAAGATGATTAAGGGACTGTTTAGCCTAGAGAACACAAGGCTCAGGGTAGATTTCATCAAGGTATATAAATACCTGAAGGGAGGGTGCAAAGAACATCGAGCCAGGCTCTTCTCAGTGGTACCAGGTGACAGGGCAAGAGGCAATGGGCACAAACCAAAACACAGGAGATTCTGTCTGAATATCAGAAAGCACTTTTTTACTGTGAGGGTGACTCTGCACTAGCACAGGTTGCCCAGACAAGTTGTGGAGTTTCCATCCCTGGAGTTATTCAAAAGCTGTCTGGACACTGTCCTGGGCAACGGGCTCTAGATGACCCTGCTTGAGCAGGGGGTTGGACCTAATGACCTCCAGAGGTTCCTTCCAACCTCAACCCCTCTGTGATTCTGTGATTCTTTTATGTTTAAAAATGACCTTCTCTATGACTGACTGAAGGCAAATGCATGCAAGGCTATTATGTGTGTGTTTTGTGACACATCCATTAATTTTCAGACTAATAAGAAATTCTGCCTAAAAAAGCATCATTCTGTAAATGAGCATTTCATGAATTATCTTTCCAGCCTCAGCAGTTTAATGAGATCAAGCTGATATACTAAGAAACACAATATTCAATGGAAATCAAAGTCATTAAAACAGTAGCAGATCTGCTAAACTAATCCAGTCATGGTCCTTTGTATTTACTGCCTGACTATTGAAGTTGTTATCACCTGCCCCATGGGGCGCAATAATTTCGTTCTTAAATTGTACTGTTGGAGAAACTAGAGTTATAGAATAGGGCAATCTTACAGGATGAAGTTAGCGAGCCATCCATGAATAAAATTAAGTGGCCAGCTGAATTACACAAACTGTCTGCAGTTTGCTGATAACTATAGTGTTTTCGTACTGCTTCAAACTTACCTGGAGGTGAGGCACTGTTTAGATCATACCACAACTCTTTTATCGATTTTCTGCTGTGTTACCATGGAAACTTTTCCCACAAAAAAATGCACATCGCATTACAAATTCATACATACACTGTGTTCATTTTGTTGAGGGGTTAGAGGAGGGACCAAATCTAAATGCTCCTTCATTTTAATCATCCAGTTAACTGATAACAATGCATTAGTCCTATTCAGTAATTTTTCTTATGGCTATTTATTTTCTCAACCTTCTTACAAGGTTGAGAAGATTTCCATGGATATCAATCAACTCTTATAATGAGATCCTTCTACTTAATGTCTCCTTAAAGTTTCTCCACTTACTCATTACAGAGGCAACCTTTTATTTTTTCCTTCCTTGGGTTTATTGCTGTGAAACCACTAGGCTAGAACCTGCTTATAGGTGTTGTGACACAAGATGGATTTTTAGGCCAGTGCTTTTAATTCATTAATTTCCTTGAGCAGGTGAAAGGAAAATGCTTCATGCAGTTATGTTTGCTTTCATGAAGTCAACTAGGGAAGGAGTCAGGCTTTAATTCTTTCTATGGTAAGGACCAGTCGACATACGCTCAGAAAAACTGGAATTAATGGCAGTAGTTAATTTTGTTTCTTTTTAGATAAACCAAAACAAATCACCTGAAAATTCCTGTGTTTATGAAAACAGCTTCATACAGCTATCCTCCGCTCTGTAATTTTATCCAAGGATCATGTAACATCTGATTAAGATGAAAATAGCGAATTAAGCTAATAACATGAAGATTACTTTAACGGTTAAAGAAGTTCCTGCAATCTTACAGGAATTAAGTGGAACAAACAGTAACGAATGTAATGGGTCCCTGCCTCCCATGACCGTGATCTGCCTTGCTTCATTGAGTCTACAAATGCTTTTACCCTCTGACTACAGCTGAACCAGCAGGTCAGATGAATATTTGTGAAGCAAGGATGCCTACAGGCAGCCCACAGTTTGCTCATTTCACATTGCAAAATTCTTTTTTACGTATCAGTGTACAAGTGGTCCCTGTTTTAAGTGTATTCTGTGGTTCTACCTCCCTAATATTACTCGAAATGCTTAAAGTAAAGTTTAAGTACCTAATCCCAAGTTTTATTGCAACACTAATATTGATTTTAAATTAAATATCTACCTCCTTCATTTGTATATTTTAAATACATTGAAGGAATAAATATTTTGGGCAAGACTAATTTATTAGCCCCCTGCTTGGAGCACAGGGTTGGACACAGTGATCTCTGAAAGTCCTTCTCAATCTGAAGTGTTCAACATTTCTGTGATTATTTATATGGCTGTCCCATGCAGAGTCCACAATCAGAGGTTCAGCCTTTTTTTTGTGAAGGCTTAGCATAAGCATGCCATAAACATAATTGCTCTGCCATCCATCAGCTTTCAGTCTCTTAATGACAAGACACAATAGGAGGATGAGGCTAAACTGCATCACAGATTGATTCCCACTCTTGCTGAAGTCAGTAACAAATCTCCTAAGGATTTTGAAGAGATAATTTTGAGGTTTCAGCTAAAAGGTTCTGTTTCAACCACTGTTTTAAAGCTTGAGAATATGCTGAAATATAGGCAGAAAAGCTTGAGAATATGCTGAAATATAGGCAGAAATGGGGTCTAGAATGGGAGCACTGTTAAATAAAAACAGTATACAGAAGAAGCCAAAATAGCAGCAAGAAGACAATGAAGTGACTAGAGACTGGAAGAGAAGAGACAAATCAGGTTGAAGTTCTGAGGCTGTCAACAGGACAAAACTTGATATAACCAGAGATGAATGAAATAAGATCAAGAATGTATTCATTGATTCATTGTCTGAAATTGAAATATAATGTTGTATATCGTGAAGAAACTAATGGAGAGAAAGCAAGTACAAGCCTGAGATACCCATGTCATTAAATTCAACAGAGAGAAAAAAGCAGTTTTTGAAAAGCTGATGACTTGATCAATGCCCTTTGCTCCTACTTCCAGACAGTAAAAACCACTGAACATCCATGATCACGTAGAAGAAAACCTCCAGGAGAGGTTATCAAAGAACACAAACAGAATTAGAGGTGCAACTAAAATTCAGTATTATTGCTGGAAATGGAGTAGAAAAAAACTCCAACCTTTCAACAGGAAACTCAGAAAATTTTCATCATATTTTTATGACATGCAACAATCTAGTAACATAACCCTTTATTCTGTCTAGTCATACATCAACAATTGTAATGCTCTTAAAGATGGATTTATACAGCTGACTACCATGACTTTATAGCAATTTAAACAAGTAATTCACATTTTTCATAATCCTCATGTCATATAAACAAACGTACATAAGGATATGCATGATCAGATGCGTTTCCCCACATTCCCAGAAACGGTTGTGTTGTGGTTTTTTTCCGTTTTCTTTCCCTCTGGCAAAAAATTACTCAAATCAATGAAATTATTTGTGAATTTATAATCTTACTGTGGCCCGTAAGAATACATTTCGATACTGTGCTGAGTACAGAAATTCCCATAAACTCTGTCTGGACACAGGCTATCTGCCTGAATCGGCTATTGCCTCTTTCCCCGAAAAAGGATGGCCATTCAATATTAAGGCCAATTAGACTTTTCAGGACAGACTGAACCCACCTAGTTCATCACCTTTAGGAACTGTGAAGGGATCTCCATTCTCTTGGTATCAATGCACAAGAGATGCTAGCTGACCTGGCTGGGGCTTTTGTGCTGGCTTACCTGTGGTGATAGGGTTCCACCAAGTTGTGCGAATTTCTGTCATGCCAGGACTCATCTCATTGCTTCAAAATATGAGACCAAAGAATGCATGATAACACTTACACGCACAGAAACACGTGAGGACAAAATATCTGTCTTTTGACTGACCTTTTGATCTATGACTCAAAAGCATAATATTATTAAGTGCACAGTTCCAGTTGTGTGGAAGCTAGGGACATTAGCTTGAAGAAAGACAGTCACAAAAAACCCCAAACCTGCCAAACGCACTGAAGGAATGATGTTAGATTATTTGAAGTCAAAATATTAATAGGAGTGCTAGTCTGCCACAGAAAATAATGATGAGATGACAAGATCTCTGTAAACCTATTCAAAATAAGCTCTCCTTTCTGCTATTCTTACATTTTCTTTTAACTGAAGCTTCTCGTGGTACATTGTTATCTTTGGAGACCACCTGTTTCACATTGCTGTCCAATAAATATACTTTCAGTGCCTGCTGGCTTAAAGGACAAGTTGACTGCTTGCTAAACAATCTTTTTTCACACTGTCTCAATTTTGGATTAATGTACTGAGGTGACAAAGTTATTTGCCATATTATCAAAATGCATAGCTTAATTGTTGCAACATAACCATCATTCTCCTACAGAATTGCTGTTCATATGCAATACAATTAATGGGCACATCAGACAGTTATGCATTAGTGAAAAATGCACCAGTAAGCTGCCTACCAACCCTGTGCTGGTGTTTGCTTTTGCAGTAGGCAAGCTTCTGACATGTCCAGGGAAGGCAACTGACTGCTGAGGGCAACGCTAAAGCAGTGCTGAAGAACAGACAAAAAGAAGTCGGTATGTTCCCAACAAAAAGCCACTTATAGTACCCTCTGATCATCCAACTACCTGTCATACAGAGGGAATCATCAATAGGCAGAGAACTCATTTCAGAAGTTTTTCAAAGTTGAACCATGCCTTGTTAATGCCAAGCCTCTAGCAGCAGAGGACAGTAGCTCTGCATTTTGGAGCTGGAGGCTTGGAGTCCTCAGTCCTTCCTTTTGCATCTTAAGAACTGCACTAGCTTTTCTAAAAGGAACATTTTTTATCTGAGTGAAAGAAAACAACAATTTTAGTATGGCTCATAGCCATCTGTCATTATTGGATTTGCAAGACCAAAAAGTGTCTCTATTAGATGGGCAATTTCATGCAGACCATGTGAACAAGACCAAACCTCCCTATGGATGGAACAAAAGCTACCATGTGTCCTCATTTTCAGTGATCACTCATGTAAAGGAGCAAGGCTGAATAGGTCTTTCCCAGGGAACTGTTTTCTATAAGCTTTGGACAAAGGCAAACACAGCAGAATCTGAGTGACCCAAGAGGAGCTGCAAGTCGATAATGGTGCTTACATTTAATTTCACAAGACATCATCCAGAAACAAAACCAGGAAAAACCTACCTGAGTGTGGCGTCCTGATAACATGACTACAAGGTAAAAACCCCAAACCATAAATGTATTAGAAAAAAATAGACATCTAAATGGGAAACACTGAATAAAAACCATGCCTTTATCAGTTTTCAAATATTTGATAAGCTTAAAGTGCTTTTGTGAGTGGAGTTGACCTTTAATATCCACAGACTGCCAAAATTGCTAAATTTAAAAGAAAACAAAATGCCAACACTGCTATACTTCACAACAACTACATTTCAACCTCAGAAATATTTGAGAATCTTATTGACTGCCTAGCCAGTACTGCATTTTTGCCTGAAAGTACTTTCAACGCCTGTGAAAAGAAAACATGTCATATGAGATTCATGAAAATGCTTCCCATCTCTCTAGTCTTAACAAGAATACGTGACAGAAATAGGTTAGGTTTCTGCCAATAAAACATATACATGAAACTCTGTCTTCAAACTAGAAACTACCCATCGCACAGTTTTTAATTTTTTTTTTTTATGGATAAGAGTACTCCACAGATATTTTTCTACTTTTTTGTTTCACAGTAAACCAGATACATAATTTACTATAGAAAATCCACGTTTTTCCATTCTTTTCTGGTCTACATAAAATGTAATTAGACCCATTGGAATAATTGACAATTATACTGTATCCCTCTTTTAAGATGTAGATTTATGGATATTACTTGTGCTCCATTTGCAATTCCAGCAAAATTGTGTTTTCTCAATAAAGGACAGTGATGGTAGAATAAACCCCACATAGCTAGCAGTGAAATCAGCATGTCTCAAATAATGAAATGACCCCAACTACTCCTTTTGAATGTCCAGAGTGCTTGATAAGAAATACTTGAGTTACTCTTCATGTAGTGTAAAACCAGCTGTATGCCTCATAAACATCTGTCCCGTTCCCTCCCCCCACAATGGAAATAGATGAAAAACATATTTATAAAAAATGGAATAAATGCATTTTGCAGTTGGAGTTCTAGGGCTAGATTTTAAAGCACTCTGAGTTCTGAGAAGTACCAGAGGATGCAAGCTGCTCCACCAAACTTTTTTGCTATTTGTTGAGTGAATACATATGAAGTAATGCCAAATATTATTCCTTGGACATTTTCACAGCTGAATGCACAACTTTCTAATCTCTGTGTTATCAGAAGCCCATGTTCATACTGGAAGTTGGAATTAACAAATAAAATAGTCTTAAAAGCTACAGCTGCAGAAGCATGAAAAAAGTATTTGTAAAAACTCAGAAACTCTCCTTAAAGAGAAATTTTTATGTATCTAATCAAGCTGCTGGCTGGCTGTTTATAGGCAACGCAAGCACGTCTCCTCTACAGTAAAAAATGGCTTCTCTTTCACATCACTATTTAAAAGAAGCCAATAATTTAGTAGGATGGCTAAGAACAAAACTTGTTTCAAAGAAGGCCTGAAGACTTTTTTTCCTGAAAATGTGGATGCAGATTTTTATAACTGAGGTGAGTAATGCCATCGCTGTCCTAACTGCACTCTGACACTTGAAACCACGTACAGCTCAGAGCTGCTGAGGTGGAGAAAATGAAGCAGTAGTCACAGGTAGGAGTGTATGATTTGGACAGGGAAGCAGGTGTACAGTTCACATACTAATTGCTCTGATCATTAAGGAGGCTGTGGTGGGTTGACCCTGGCTGGATG
>NW_009198952.1:8803-22073 GCF_000690835.1 Fulmarus glacialis | reverse complement strand
TTAGACAGTCTCCTTCTGAGAGCGCCCCCGAGTGCGTGGAAGGTCCCAGGTGAAGCTTCTGCACGGCCTGCCCACGCACAGCAGTGCCTCCGCGTTCTGGTGCTACAGCCCTGCAGGGAGAGGTGACCCCGGTGAGGGGTGCTGCCGGCGCTGGGCGCTTCGGTAATGCCGGAGCAGCATTTGTTAGTGTTCAAGACCCTCAGCTGAGCACAGAGAGGAAATTCAGATTAGCATGATCAGAAACCCCTACCTCACTTCTTTTGGACTCATTTCCCTCTGTGTTATCAGAGTGTCTTACCGGTTCGTATGAAAAGCCTCTCTGCACTGTGCTCGGGATTTACCCCAGTGCTGCCTGCAGAGATGACCGACCCCCTTCCCACCCGTGGCCACCTCCCTGTGCCCAGGTGTTTCCAGCGGAGCAGCCAGCCAGTCTTTCTCCGGGCGCTCTCGTCAGGCACGGCCAGTTCTGAAATGTGTCTGCATGCCAGTTCAGGCATGCTTACATCCCTGCGCAGTGCCTCTCCTCATCATTGCAAGAAGAAAACGCTAGGATACCGAGAGGTAGCAATACAAAGTAAGAAGGCAGAGTGAATAATACATAAATAAACTATATCTTACAAGAATTTCTGTGCTCTTAACACAGTACAAGAAATTTGTTACAGTGAGCTGATAAAGTAAAAGTCACACAAATAAGACTAAGAACTATACCAGCTTAAGCAAATCTTAATCACGTGCTTCCATGCACGTGCCGTTTTGATTCAGGAGGAAAATCTCAGCCATATTAATTTCTTTCTTGCTATTAGAGGTTCATGACAGACAGCAGTATAACACAGTGTAATCCAGGGACAGCAGCTGTGGTTCACCACCATTTATCCAAAGCTTCCTAAAGGATCTATAGCTGGCGGCAAACTACCACCCCCAGTCATTCTTTCACTCTCTTCTAGGAGAGTGGCTCCTGTATGACACCCCTCCTTATGCTGCTAGGTAGGCACTGTCGGTTTTGTGGATTGCTTGTGGGTTTTCTGTGGCCACGAGGCAGATGCTAGCCAGATGTTGTCCTCCTGGCTGACTGGCTCTGTGAGGCTGGCCCCTCCTTTGTTGAGGACAAATCTATGGGTGAAAACCTTCATTTGGTGAAGGCTCTCTAGGATACGTTCAGTTTCTTTGCCTTGCCTTTGGACTGGAAGACCCTTGAAATACTATTACTGTGTTGAGAAAAAAAACCCAACAACTCGAGCAACACTGCAATAGGTTGCTTCTCTCCCGAGCCAAAGCCCCATAATTCCAGAGCATTTTTAGACCACACAGTAAATTTCAGTGACAATTCTGCTTCCCCAGAGATTATGAAGAGGTGAGTGGCTCTGGAGCTGATAAACATCTCATTAATGGCAGGCATTTCCTACTCAGAGTTTATGTTGGGTCAGATGTAGCGATTGTTCATGTGCTTCATTGAAGACACTAAATCCTCACTTCAGTGTGTTGCATACCTCATCTTTAAAAAGTTACCTCTCAGCAGAGGTTATTATAACATGAGTACTACATCACAGTGAAACACACTGTAAAATACCTCTTAGAGGCCCATTCCCATGCCATTAAAGATTGTAAAGAAAAGATCTGAACTTTGATTTCTTTGTGAAAAAAAGGTGACTGTTATGCCAAACTCGATACTTCTGTCTGCCAACACCAGAACCAAAAAGAGTGACAGTGTTTTGCCATTGAAAAGTTGTCATTTTGATGAGCACGTGCTTGAAAATCCCTGATGTGAATACTGGTCTTTCACACACTTCCATCTGGCCTCTAAACCTGTAAACAGCCTTAAAGCTGGGATTGGCTCAGTGCTGCTTTTATGAGCCTAACTTCTAATTATCCAGTTCCCAGTAAGTGGCAAAGCAAAACCACCATGTACAAAGTAGAAGGTGAAGAAAGCCCGTGTCACCAGCAGTAACACTTCTGTGGCTGAATTCTGCTCCTGCCACTACTGAGAGGTGTGTGAGGGACCAAGGAGGAGACAATTTGCAGCAGCTATTGCATCCAGCTGTTTGTGAAAGGGAATACCAATTATATCTATTCTGACTGTTGTTGCAAGAGTGAAACGTTGTCAAAGGAGGAATGCTCTCCATGTTTCCTAAAGGTGCTAGTGGGGAAACAAGGTGACAGAGATTTTGCAACTCCCATGAGTCTGCTCAGACCTCACACACGCTGAGAGCCAGTCAGTACCCTTGCATCAGTAGTCAGTTTGTCTTATTCTCACAGAACCAAAGAAATTCTAGTTCCCTCTTCCTCAGGAGATCTGTAAAAGTTTCATGCCTGCATGTGGTGAACCCAGAAACGGGCAGCCATATTTTGTTCTTCTTAATCACTCAAGTCAACCCCTTCAGAGAAATATGAACCTGGCCCCTCTCTGGAGACATAAACTACATGCATTGCTGCAAGACCTGAGATGCTTTTCCTTAGGAACTTTTGCCTTACCACAGCATATCAGCTTTCCATCAAAATGCCATCACTCCTTTTGGGCTAGTTCCACCTCGGTGAAGAAAGATGTTCTCTGCTGATGTCCATCGATTCCCATTAAGGGCTGAACTAAAACACCAGATTTATCTGAGGAAATATCTTTGAACTTGGTCCAATGTTCTATGGTGAAAGACTAGTCTGTAAAGAAAAAGAAACATTTAGAACCCTCTTAGGTGAAAAAGACACAAAAGTTACCTGGAAAATAGGGAACAAGATTGCCTGAAATTATCACTTAAGACCTAATGACAACAAACTCCATTTGCAGAAATTAACTAACAAATATAACCTACCTGTTCCTTTCTGTCTGTATCTCAGCAGCTGCAGTTCAAAAGTAATTAAAGTTAATGAGCTGTGCTTTGTGGTAGAATCATGAAAACTTAATTGGCATAATTAGTTGTGAGATAGCAAGTGCATCTTCCTGGATAACAACATGTCATCATTTGATAAGAATAATAATGAATTTAATAAATAAATCAGGGCCCTTCTAATATGTTCATAAAATAATAAAGTAGAAGGCACACGTGCAAATGATGAATTATTAGTTTGGAGACTGCATACAACTGTCTGAGTAAGATGGATGGGGAAATGGCCTTCTTGAAACTGTCAGCTACAGCTCTTGGCTAAAATCCAATTTGCAATAGATGAAACGGCCACGCTGCCCTTGCAGAGAACGTGTTGCAAACGCTTTCAGCGGGGGCCAGCATCCCTCCACAGAGCAGGATATGCAGTGGCTGAAGAAAAGCAGCTTTTTTTTTTTCCCTCCTTAAACCCATCTGTATTATTGGTGCTGGGCAAACAGGAATAAAGATGGACAGAGAAACCCAAGGACGTGTAGCAGGAAGGGAGCTACTGAAATACAGTGTACAAACCAGCCTGTCTGACCCAAACCATTTAGAGGCTAAGACAGGCAGAAAATGATGATTTATTGCAGAAACGGCCTTAAGCTCAAACATAGACAAATACACCAGAGCAAAAGCTTTTGAGGCATTATTAAGAATCGGTAAATAGAATCATTTTAATTAATGGGTGCCTTTAAAATTAAATTAAGTGAATACTGCCAGAGTTATGGGAAGGCCTGCATCTCCAGTGGATAAAGTTATAAAAGGGATTGTCCCAGTAAGCAAACACTAAAAGGAGATTGTTTTAGGCAGAAATAGAGCAGCAGTATCCAGTGACTGAGAAGAGGGTGGGTCATAAGATAGCTCTTGGTCATAACATTTTAATGGGTGCCTTTAAAATTAAATTAAGTGAATACTGCCAGAGTTATGGGAAGGCCTGCATCTCCAGTGGATAAAGTTATAAAAGGGATTGTCCCAGTAAGCAAACACTAAAAGGAGATTGTTTTAGGCAGAAATAGAGCAGCAGTATCCAGTGACTGAGAAGAGGGTGGGTCATAAGATAGCTCTTGGTCATAACATTTTTATCCCTTTTTTTTGCTCTTAATGTATTGCCCAAGATGAGGAATTGCAGGTCAGAATATCTACTTGTTGAGTCCAGTCTCAGCAGAGCACAACTGGGGTTGGAAGGAGCCATAAAGAGTCTGATGTATGCCTAAGAACAACTCGTCTGTTAGCGGTGCCCAGAGAGATTTTATCTCCTTTGCAAACATACAGGGAACAAACTATGGCTACTTGGAAGGCATCCACCTGGCTCTGCATCCTCAGTACTTAGAGCTTCACATCAGTAGAAGGCATAAAGCACTGATCCTTCAGCTCTACAAAAAGAAATAGCTCTACCTTGCACAAATGGCTGGTAAAAGCCTGCTGACACATAGAAGCCTTACACCCATCCGTTAGGCAGCGGGAGTACTCACATACACTCGCCTCAGTCTCAGTTTAGGAGCAGTAGGTGTTTTGGAACTGAGGTTATCTAATAAAAAAAAGTAAGGCAGCGATGGTCAGCACGGGTGCAAATGTGAGAGGTGTGAGACGGAACCTGTTCTTGACCTGCTGCTGGGAACAGCTGTGAAAAGACCAGACCATGTCTGAAATGTAAAGAGAAGTTAACAGTGAAGCAGTTTGAATGGAAGCCAAGCATTAGTGAGCCTCAGACCAAATAACCCCCTGAAAGTAGGCAGGCTGTGGTTAAATACTATGGTCTGATGCTCTAAAAGTTAATTAAATACAGGAGTAATGTGAGGCTTTTGTAAAGCTGGTTTTATGGTCATTAGTTGCTGTGCAGCTGAAAAGGGAATAAAATGCAAAGGAGGAAGGCACTAGCTGGGCAGGTTGCTCTCAGGCATAGTCTTCCCAGTGAGAATGCTGCAGGGCTGGTTCGCTTGTGCTCTGCAAGGCACAAAAAGACCCTCCAAACTCAGAAAGCCTAGTCTTGACCACTTGACATTTTTTACCGCTATAAAAATCCATCAACTTAGTGTAAAAATCCATCAAATTAGTGATTTACACTAATGCACAAGGGAGGGGAAGCAGTTTCTATGAGATAATTAGGAGTGACTTGTATCCAGCAGAGAAAGAGCTGGAGCTAATAAGCCTTCAACTGAAAACTCTAACGTGATAATATTGCAACGTGCAGCAGCTTCCTTATGTCAGTGAGAGGGAAGGGCCACAGTGTCAGCAGGACCAGACCTAGCACACTGCATCTCTGTAAGGGGAATGCTCAGGTGGCAGATAGCTGGCAGAATTGCTCTCTGCTTTTCCCCCAGAGCTCCTAGCATGGGCACGTATTAGAGATGTAGTTAGTGCTGTCATGCTCTGGTTATTATCAGGAACAGTTCCTCTGGCTGCTGTAATTTGCACTGAGGACTGCAGATGCCATCACCAGATCAGAAGGACAGGGATTGTGAAGGTAATCTACAGTCCTCCCCAAGTGAGTTGAGACGAGAATCAAGGCTTTTATTTCAGAAACCAGAAACTCAGCAAAACAAATTTGTGGAGGTACTATTAATAGAATAGAGGAAATTAGCTAAAGCTTTCGTTACTTTGACTCTTAGAAGTGATTGACTTGGCTGTAATATGGGTTAACTCCGCCTGTCTTCCCAAAGCTGCTGACGACCCAGTAGTTGTTTGAGTTAGACACTGGTTAAGTAGTTCTCACACAAATCTGTAAGGGGCACAGGTTTGACAACTAAAGCTGTTATAGTCATGGGTTTCTGACAGAATGGCTTTTTGTACAGTCTTTACTTGCTTCCTGTGGCCACAGTGGTTTCACCTGAGACTGTAAGACTGTAGATGAAACTCCAAAATAGACATATTCTGCTCCTACAAAGCTTTGAAAATGTGTGCCTGAATGTTGGAATGGGCTTAGGAAAATCAATGTCCTCACTCCTCTGCCTCCAGAAGTTATTCCTCTCAACTTGCAGTCCTTACTCTGGCTTGTTGTCTCATTTCGTATAGCCATCAGACCCTAATTTCTGGCCTAAAGGATAGTGTTAAGCATTTTTACCGAGTGTATGCCTAAGAGCAGGCATAACGGAGGAGAATAACCTTTAAATACACGTATTCACAATAAAAGATGCATTGGTGAATGGTTAAGAGAGGGCACAGAGTTAATGAAAAATGTCAGAATGTTTCACAGATTTGCTTGATTATTAACTAGGAAATAATACAATGTACATGAAATCACAGACAATAGGTTTGCTTCACTGTTAAAAAAGAAAAGAAGCCTCTTTAAATTATATTGGGTTGAAAACAAGATTCATAATAGAAACACTGATAGAATCTTAATTATAGAAGCAATTGCACAGACTAAGGTTCTGGCCACCCAATTTAGGAATTAGAATGCAAGTATTTAAGAGGCTTAATAGGCCTGCTACTATTCAGATAGCAGCTGGCTTTGGGAGTACAGTAGCTAGGGGTGCTGCAGAAGAAGGGCTCATAATGGAGGATAAATTAAGTAATTTCCGACCACTTCATTACATGATACTTACGTGCATTGTCAGTCATTTTTGACCCAATGCTTAGCCTAAAATCTGGAGTTTTAGAAATTGCTTACAATAAGAGACTTGGGTGATGGTCAAGGATTTGCTGCTGCAAACCCTTTTATTTACCAAGGACATGTTAAATCCTGTTTTCTTGAACATAATAAATCAAACAAAAGAAATGTTTTTTTTCCACAGAATCCCTTCTGTAGTGTGTCTTGGGTGTTCAGTACTTTGTACAGTGATATGTACTATTTCAGCTATAGTTCTATAAAGGGCTTTAAATTCTTTTTTTTTAAATTAAGAAGTCAGCTACGCTTTGCTTTACCTAGAGTTTTTCTAGAGCCCTTTATCTAGAGCTCAGACTGAAACATAAATGACAAACATTGGTGTACATAAACCAAAAAAAAAAAAAAAAGGCCTACTTCTGAGTTTCCCAACTCAGATTTTATGCTTTCAGATAAAACAGATGTAAACCTTGACTGTAGTATCAAACTGCCAGGATCTGCTGAGGGATGTTTAGAACAGCTGTTGATGAAGACTCTCCTGGAAGAAAGCAATACTGGAGAAGGGCTTATGCTAAAAAGATCTGTATTTAAAAATGGATCATATATTAAATCCTTTAGTGTCTCATCCTGAATAGTGCTCCATTTATTGTGCCTGCCACAAAGGTTGAAAACATGGCCCTTCTTGGCAGAAAGTCCAGACCTTTTCTATAGGCCTTACAGAGTTATTGCAGACACGCTGAACATTAAGAAAAGAAATTGCACTTGGCTTGACAGACTTGACCAGGCAGAAATGTCAAATATAATTCTTGAGTATCAGGGATAAAGCAAATCCCTGTGATGGTTTCATCCCCAATATTTCATTTTATAGATTTGGCCTTCATAGATTTGGCTGTCAGTGTACAGGAGCAGTTCTAAAAGCTGTAAGAAACAGGAACTGCGTATGTACCAAGGCACAAATACCAGAGAGTTGCCTCTACCAGAAACCCTGGCATTTTCTTCTGTCTCCCTAAATACAGAACAGAGACCTTCCGAAACCAGCCAGTCTCTAAACGCTGTCGTATGCTACAGATGTGCTATTACTGGGCTTCTACCACTTTGTCTTGCCTGTGACAGGTGAACAGGGTGAGAGAGGAAGAAATACAAAGGTCCTAGAAGGTCCCTCTTTACAGAAAGAAGGAATAAAACAAATGTTATCATGGGAAATTTGAGATAAACAGGACAAATACTCCACTCAGACTCTGACACAGGGATGACCTGACCCCATAGGCTACACGTTGTTCACAATACTCCTCTTCCCCGCTCACAGAGCTCCAGCTCTCTGACAGCTCTCCTGTGGCATTCATTAGTCACAGAAGGGCACATTCCTCCATCTTCTGGACAGCTACAAACTAAACACCATTAGCCTCTTTCCAGCCATGCTTGAAACAATACATTGCTAGCTCAGAGAAAGCAATCTGCTTTAGCCTCAGGAAAGGATCCTTTTAGTCTTTGTTATATTTTGAGTTGTTTTCATCCCTGACATGTTCTATGAAAGCTTCCACAACTGTGTATTTCTTAAGCTATTTTTAATCCTCCTTCAGAAAAAAGCCCCCAACACTCAACTACTTATCCTTTATCTTTTTTTTCCCTTTACTGCCCCAGTAGCTGATAACTTCTTTTCCTTCAAGCCTCAGGGAGAAGGATTCTTTTATCTTCCGCAGCAAGGAAATATATTTTTTTGAGCAAAAGTAGGATCTAGGGTTTTGCTGTTGTTTATCACATCACTGAGACAGCAGGATGCCTCTGCTGGGACTTTGTGAACATACTTTATTTATTTTGAGATTAGATTTGGAAGTTTGAATGCAATCAAACAAACTGGTAACATAAGATAATATATGCCCCAGGAGTGGCAATCCTCTGTTCTGGCAATCCTCAAATATCCACCTTAAAATCCTAGTAAGAATGCCGCTTGATAGCATTATGCTGTAGGTAGAGTTTGTTAAAGCCAGAGGACCCTTCTCTTAACAAGTTGTCACTGGAGAGAACAAACAAAATTGGTTAAGAAGAGAAAGCTTGGGATATAAGCAGATCCTATGAACCTAGCCGTAAAGCTGTGTCATCCCAACGCAATACCCCACCTTTCTCCTCAAAAACTTGACTTTGTGTCTTCTCACATGTGCTAACGAGAGCAGCTAGAGGCTGGAGTTGAGGTTAATCCTTCCTTCGCTGGCTACCTGAGTGGTCTTGGCACCGTTTCCAAAGAGGAAATGCTATGGGACTTCCTGAGTGAATTAGCAAAACCAATGAGTTTTAGAAAGAGATAACGTGTCAGAAGTTATTTCCACAGCTACCTAGCTATGTGAAACTAATTTGAAGTATTATAGCTCATGCCAAGATGCACCATCCCTGGACAGGCATTTATTTCACGTGGTTTTCCATATCACTGCAGGCAGATGGAGCTCTCTCTGCAGTGTCCCGAAGGCAGCAGCAGAGGTTGTTGCCCATGTGTTGAGCTTAAGAATCAAATGAGCAGTTTGTCATCTTAAATCACCGCACTGAAAGCCAAATGACACAGAACAATAATGTTTTTCCATGCTGCTGACAAGAATGATTCAATGGTCCTCGCTGGTGCCACCTGCTCGAATGCTTTTCTCAGCAAGCACAAAGTTTGGGATATAGGAGCTGGTGAGCCCAGCTGGGTCCCACTGGGATGTACTGGAAGATGTTTTATGTATTTTGAGATGAGATTTGCAGGTGTCAATGCAATCAAGAGAATTGGTGATGTACTGTAATGTACCAGCTGGAAAGACCCAGCCAGTTTCTGGAGCTGCCCCTTTATCCTGCTGTGACTGGCTGTCCTCTGGCTGTTCTGGGCAGATCACCATTCGGGCAGAGGGGCTTGAGTCCTGCAAGAATCAGAATATCTCTTTGAATGCAGGGACTAGCTTTTAAGTTATAACACACTGTGAAGAGCGTGGTGTTATTCTTGAATCTTAATCATTAGAAGGCTTCTTCTACGTGGTCTTTAAATCCCATCACAAACTTGGATGTTGTCCTAAGCCCAGTCACTGGTGGAACAGGGATCTGGGTTGAGAAACTGCTAAGAAAGATGCGGCAAAGCAACATCAAGGATAGGAAGAGTTAAAAGGCTGAAGAAAATTGAAGACAGATGATCGTTTGGCATTTTTCCTACTTACGTCAGCATGAAGGGGAAAAAAATGCGGTCACCACAAAGAGTCTAACAAACAGAAGCACAGAGGAAATTGCTGCGGCCAGGAAACGAGCAGGGGAAAGGCAGTTTACCCACTGGTTACGATGGAAGCTACAGAACTGCTTAGAAAAGGAACAAAGAGTGCTGCAAGAGTCAGAAATTGCAGGCTAAGGCCCAGAACCAGCAGGAGCTGAAGGAGGCACAGGCTCACAGTCACGGACCTACCCGGGAGCAATTCTCAGATCCAGGTCTCGATGTGAGCTCTGTCCTCACCCAGATGCCTGTGTGCTCAGTTTTCCTCCCCCGGCCTTCCGTCCAATTGCCTTCTCTCCACCGGTGGCTTCTCTGCAGTGACTACTGAAAGCCCAGTAGGAAACACAAAATCTACTGGCTGGGGGATGTACACAAACTTCAGAGTTGTATTTTTTCATATTAAAATATTAAAGGCAGTGGGATTGTTTCCATTACAAATCTCTATTTTGTATAAACAAATTTTGTCTGTTAAACTATACAATGGAAGATTTATGGGGGTTTACTAGTTCATTTCAGTTTTACCTTGTTTTTCCTCCTTGCACCCTCCCTGGTAAAATTGGCTACTCCCTTTTGCTCAGGCTTTAAAATGTCCCTCATGCAGACGCTGAGCAAATGAGAACTGGAAAGCAGCAATTTCAAAATTTGATCAGTGCAAAATGCAGCCAGAATGCAAAGTTACACAGACATCTTGGAAGTGGTTCAGATTTGTTACAGTTGTTTCTTTTTTATTTTTTTATACACAACTCATTGACCTAACTCTATCATAACGAGAAATAGTGATATCAGAGAGCTTTTAAAATGATTACTGTAATATGGATAACAGTTTAGAAAATCCCACTCAGTTCAAAAAAATACAGGTTAGTTTTTAGTTCCCTTGAAAAGTTATCATTTGCAAAGTGTTTAGTGCAAAGTGTTAGCAAAGCTGTTGAAACAGATCAAAACCCAACAACTTTAAAACCAGCAACACAATTTTAAAAGACTGCCTTAGTCAATCCAGTCATTCATGAAGTAGTCCAAGCACATCAGCCACAGAGGACCCCACCACCCTACCTGTTCAATATTTTCTCTGTTCTTAGGGAAACCCCTGACTCAATATAAGAGTTTTCTAATGGTTGACACCCATTAAAAATATTAAGATGATTGTGGGGAATAGTTTTTTTCTTCATTGTAAATACACAATATAATTCTTTGTCACCTGTGAGATATTTCCAGCAGTTTAATATCATATTTGTTCAGGCCAAATAAATATAAATCATTAATAGAGCTAAATCTTGAAATTTGACTCTTCTGATGTCTGGTAAGGGGATGGAAATACTTCATTTTGGCTCCTCCCTTTCTACTGTGTCTCTGCTTGTTTCTTTGGGTTTTTTGTTGTTGTTTTGGTTTTTCGTAGATTTCTATTTAAGACTTTACTAACCACGTCTCCTCCCAACTCCAAGTGGAATAATCTGCTCCCACTTCCAGGTATGTGCTAAGACTTCTCCATCACATACAAAAGGAAAATAGGAGACACCAGAGATCAGGTTCATTCTCATTCTTCATCCTTGGAGATATTCAAAAGCAGTCTGGACTTGGTCCTGGGCAACTTGCTCTGGGTGGCCCATCTGAGTAGGGGGCTTGGACAAGATAACCAGTTCATTCACAGAGGAAGTACAGTGCCCACCATTCTTACACCATTACGTGCAGCTGTTCCACAGCAGCAAAGCTGGGCAGGTTAAAGTTGTTGAATGTTCAGCCATGAAATATGAACCTGAAGTTGTAGCTGGAAACCCAGGTGCAGGCTGACAAAAGGGATGCAGAGCATCTCCTGTGCTCACCCTGGCCTCATTCTCTGCCAAGCCAGTCTATTTCTTCCAATGTAGCCACATTCCTTGTAGAACCAGAGCAGTACAACTGCTTCTAGCCCATTAAATTTGGCCCTAATTTTCCTTTGTGTAATTTCACTAAAATTCAATAGAATTACACCAGGATGAAGTAACTTTTTTTTTTTTTTTAATGTTAGGTTCTAAACTACCTCCTTATTTATGCTGTTAGGTCTTAATCTGTTAGAGAGCCATCAACAGATTACAACTTAACTGCATAAATTAGGAATGTAATTTGTCGATGGTTTCCTGTTTTGTTGTTGTTGTTGTTGTTGTTGTTGTTTTTAAACAGCAATCCCACTAAATCCCAGGAATTACAGTCAACTGCAAAACAATTGCAACCATTACTGAAACAGCTAAAAGCAATTCAACAGCTGCATCTTCTAAAATGTTACTGAGTCCAGAGACCTACAAATAATACAGACTCATAATACTAGCTACAATTACGATGTGGCTTATAGAGCATGGATAACTGTGAATTACATGATGAAAAGCTTCAATTTATAAGGTAGTTTAAAAGTTATTTGTACTGTGTAGTGTATAACAAAAGAAAGCAAAACCAAATGACGGCTAAAATCTTTCTAACATTTTATATCTTTTTATATGTATACGGTTTAGATCTATTATTTCATATTGTTTTCTTTGCTTCTTATAGAATAACTGATCAAGGTATTGGGTCTGACGCAGAGACAAATATGCATATACACACACAGTCCTCCATGAGATTCTGCATAACTTGCTATATAAAAGCTTTTCAAACAGTAATTGATTTATTTTTAAAAAAAAAGCAAAAGTGTGAGTGTGACTTGGTTTTGATGGACAAGAACCTACCAGATCTCACCTCCCATTCTGATTTTATAGTGTAATAGGGAAACGGACCTCCATTTTTCTAAATCCTTGGTATTCCTTGTTGTAACTGCTGAACAGCTGCCCAGATTGTTGAATCTGCATTTCAGAGAGCACATCAGACTCAAAGCAAGTAGAGACAGAATAATCTGTTAGCTCACATTACTTGCTTCTAAAGTCATTGCAACAGTTTTCTATACAGTATATTTTTCACTGTTTTGCTTTGCCCTTTGCCGTTTCAAATTATTTTAATGATGAAACTTGTGTTATTTAGCCTAGGAAACCAAGACATAATTTGATAGACATCCGCACTATTAGAAAATTAACCTGATTTAAGATAGCCAAATATAAGTAAATAAAGTGGGTAGAAGAAAGCTTTATCTCTCTACACAATTGCTCTTTGCACCCTTAGCTGAGTGATGTAGATGGTAAAAAGTACTGCTAGTGCCTATGGATGTAATGAAAATATATTACTGCTAGAAAAATCCTGTGCATTTAAAGTTATATAAATAAGCAGGTAGGGGCAGGTAGGTATTCACATACATTTCAATGTCAAATGTATTCCTACAAAACAACATACTGTAAGCTGGTATCAATTTGAAACTATATGCAATGAGTGTCACTTTACTCAGTGTCAATTCTGTTATCAAATTATTTCTTGGCTTCTTCTGATGTTTTACCACTTAGTAAATTATTCAGCCTGAAGTGTGTTGTATATTTGCTTTTTGCCTGCTGGGCAATTTTACTATTTTGAAATTGGCCCTGTGTGACTCTTCTTCGGTGTACCACCACCAATCATTTTATCTTTCTTCCCCCTTTCATTGGTACCCGAGAACCTCACCAAAGTCAGAGTGTCTGAACTAGTTTTGTTTTCTTGTGTTAGGAGAACCTCCCAATCTATTCTTCCATTCAAAAATAGGTGTAAAAGACTGGTTTGGTAGCC
>NW_009198952.1:8483-8784 GCF_000690835.1 Fulmarus glacialis | reverse complement strand
TTCTTACGCACAAATATTTGAAAGGATCTGTTGATCCATTCATTGGAAGGATGAGCAATATGCAATGCTGGGAAGATGGATATACAAAGCATTATTTACTTCTAAAATTTTGTGGATAATAATTTGTTGTTGTGAAGAATAAGTGAAGAATAATTTGTTGTTGCAAGCCTAGAGATGTCCACTTGTATATGAATTATGCTCATTTGGAAATTATCTAGGTAGGCAGACAGATGAATTAGTAGTTCACTACATAAACCCCAAACTGAGGACACAGTTTTTGCTAAAAGATGAAAGGGGAAGA
>NW_009198952.1:0-8453 GCF_000690835.1 Fulmarus glacialis | reverse complement strand
ATGTACATTTTTCTGAGTGTCCAACCAAGGCTCTATGGTGTAATCCAGTGATTTCAGTTCCTTCTTTTGACCACTTTTTGCCAGCTTAATGGAAACAGCTCTGGACTGAGCTACAGAGTAAATGAAAAGAGTCTCCAAACTCCCCAGAGACCCTCCATTCCACCTCTGTACTGCTTCCAGAACACCAGTAATTGTACAATTATAGCAGCATTATATATAGAAAATCAACATGAGTTCTGAAGTCATTCAACGATAGCTAAGCATAATTATTTACATTACAGTCACAGAATTTCTGGGAGGAAAAACCCCCACAACCTAAAATTAGGCTTTCGGGAAAGGCAAATTGTAGCAATTACTGGCCTAGCAGCTCTTTTTAAAGTAATGTTGATGTATTCAAAAAGAAGAAATTTTGTTGGGTTTTCTTTCAACTGCAACGCTAGCTCTAATGCTGCAATCAGAGCCTGTGTGTACTCACTTAAGAAAGCAGAGGGAGCTGTTTGATGGCAATTACAATTCTCATAGCTAGGGAGCCAGGTCACAAATTAGCGATCTGTGACTTCTCATCATATCTTGCAAAAAGACAGGCCTCATATCCTTGGGAAGACAAGAGAATATGCATTGCATTATACTGTAAGTTAGAGCTGGTAATTAATTTATACCTACAGAACAATTACATTTCACTAAGACTGAGTGAAAACAATAAAAACTACTCACTGATATGGGGTATTTACAGCATGGAAATGAAACCTCGTTCTTTTGAGGTGGGAAAAAACCCCCTCTTCTTGAAAAGTATGTGGAATAATTGAAGAGCCATGATGATGCAAAACAGTATAAAGAAATACAATAGCCCTGAAACATAACATAATCAGGTACAAGTAATATACTTTTAAAAAAAGTGTGACTGAGATAAGTGAATGCACCAAATTATTGCAGCAGCATACCTACCGACAAATTAAAACAATGGGTTACTAAAAGTCATAGTTACAATGAATTGGTAAAAGTTGTATTTTCCACAAATAGGAAATCCTGCTGTAATCAAAACCACTACGGTTCAAACCCAGCACCTAGAGATCTCACCCCATTGCCCTTGGAATAATCAAGAGCTGTACTAGTGCGTTTAGTAGTTGCCAGTGCCTCACATGTGGCAGAAGACTGAATTAGCTGAAAGAGACAGTCAGTAAGGGCCTTTTCTTCAAAGGATGCTCATAGTCAGATGCTGCAACAGGGAACCATAAAAAAACTCAAAGCAATGGAAATAAAGAGTTCATCATGTACAATCTAGTGGTCAGTCTGGCCCTGTGCCCACAAGCACAAATGTCAGTCTTATCCTGCAGGCAGCCCTCCTGAAAGTAAAGGAAGAAGCTTAATTGAGATTAACGGCCTTTTTTGCTGGGGCCCAGGGAAAGTCCTAATTAATAAGGCAGTATGTTGAACAGTGAACATAATTTATAACACATGCAATCTTTAGAAGACTTATAAAGCACTGGCCAACATGACACTGAGTGAGAAATGTCTTATGCCTCTCTCACTTTGCTTTTTAGAGCCACTTTTACCTGTTCAGTTTAAAACTGGCACTCAAGTTGGTTTTTTTTTTTTTGAAGGCCAATACACCAGCATTATCCAAACTCTTGCTGATGTCACACCAAGTTAAAGTAATTGCATTTACATTTGTTGATTTTGCTTGTAGTGACATTTTTCTAGGCTTTCTTGAAATGTTAAACTTAGGTTTTCTCCATTTCCTATCACCTGCAATGATCTTACATATTTTTCCTCACACTGTCGTGGGACAACACCTTTCCACATAAAACAAAGCCAAAAATTTTCACACAGTAATTCCTGCCTCAGACCAACTGTTCGCAGATGACCTAGACTGGTATCCTGTTAAAAGGTATATAATTTAAGAATTTCACATGATAGAGATTTAATCATTCATGTAAATACATCACACAAACACATACTTTCAAAGGTAAGAGAAAATAATTTACTATTTCCTTCATTACATACTTGTTTAATGTTATACTTCAAGAATCTTTGCAGATGTCCTGAAAAGTCCTACACAAAACGGTCAACATCATGCAAGACTTCATTTTTTCTCATACACACTGAGTATGTACATGCATGTGTCCTTGTGTTTTATATCAAGAAATAGAAATACACTCACAAACGCACATATAAAGTATACTTATCCAGTCTGAAATAATTATATTCAGATGCTGAACAGATTACCTAATAAATATCAGAAATAAATCCAGGTGTGTAATATTTTATCTTCAAATTTTTCTGTTATCATCATTACTGAACAATCTTCCACTTCTCCTCAGTAGATAGATCTTTTAAAACAGAGAACCAGATTTTTTCTCTTTCATTACCAGGTCTACTTAAAAACTTCTGCTTGCATCTTATCTTTTATTCTAATCATAATTTTAATTCTGCTTTGTTCAGAAGTCTGATTCTTCCAGATGCTCTAATGAAACCCAAATCCTTCCATGTTGTGCAGCCATCCTTCCTTTCAACCTTTGCTTCCAGTCAGTGCTTGCGTCTTCTCATTTCCTCTTCACTAGCTTAGTTGCAGTTCTTGAGTGAGTAGTACTCCTGATTTACGTATCATCACCCTAAGCATAACTATCACAATTTGCAACTTATAAAACACTAAAGAAGAAATTCAGGCAGATGTAATTCTGTTGACTGCAGCAAGCTGTACCTAACTACAAACAGTCTCATTGTGGTCCTAACATTTTATTGAACAGTCTGTATGTAAGCTGAACATTCCTTAATACTCACACATGATACAATCATCTTCCATAATTTTTAGTGCTTTACATTATGGTATTTGCGTGCTACACTAATGGACTTAGTAAGTTTCTTTGCAGCATGTATTTTCCTCAAACCTAGTTTGCTGCATAAAATTCTTTAACTTGGAAAGAAACTGTTCTTAAGAAAACTCATCCTACTTGAATGATGCTCATCCTACCCTAAAGCAATCAAAATCAAATTTGTTACATACTGTTAAAATCAATGACAGTGCTATGGATAATGCATAAAGCAGTAATTAATCAGAATTTGTCTATATAAAGAAAAAAGTCACCTTATACTTTTATAAATTAAAAATGTACTCTTATTTTTCAATAAATTTGGTATACAAAAAAAAGAACTAAAAATATTTTAACTCCCATAATAGAATAGCAGGTTGCCCGAAAATATGGTCTAGAATCCAAAATTTTTAATCACCTTTTTCATGTTATACGTGATACATATCAAGTATATATCATGCTTAGATAGATAAAGACATATCATGTGCCAAAAGCTTTTGCCACAAAAGCTTTAATTCATACTATATTTACACAGGGAAAGACTTGTATTTTGTAATAATTATACTTCGCTCAAGTCCAATTAGGAAAAAAAAAGTATTTCCCTGAAGTTGTGGCATTCTTATAAATTTTACATTTCAACTATTTTATGCTCAAACTCAGTTTCTGTTGTATTTTAAAACATCTGTGATTCTATATGAAATACATGGAGTTTGTTTGATGTTAGCCCATTATGCATAGCCTTTTTTTAGAGAATATAAGAATTTCAGTATTTTTTCCTACCTCAGACTTAGGGTCTCATTCTGTTGTTTTATTAGGAAATCGTCTTTCGTTTCTGAGAATGGGAAAGATTGATTCATGCAATCAGCAACAATTCTCCCGTTGACTTCTGTGGTGGCAAGATGAGGCTTCCCTTGTACACCTTTACAAAATTATTCTTACAAAAACATATTTACTTTACTCACAAAATAAAGGTGACAATATCTCATTTGTTTGTGTTTCAAGGAAACATTTTTACTGTAAAAGACTGTGCATTATAATGCTTAATACAAAGTGGCTAAACAAAGAAACCCAGTTCTAACTGACTGTTAAGAATACTCACAGATTTTCTGCTATGCAAACTTTAAATGCTTTTGCAGTCAGGCACCCAGTATCCTGTAGTACTGATTCCACAGTTTATTGTCGTATGACCGCGAGGGCTCCTCTTGCCATCTCTGTCATTTCTTGCCGGACAAGCACAGAAGTGCTGAAACATAACACTATTCAAAACACCTTTAGGCCTGGTCCTGTCCTGCATTTTTTTACATACAGGAAAGTACTTTTTCGGTCAAGTAGATTTTTGATTGCATAAAAATATCCTAGTTCTGATTGTATGCAGATTTAAATGAGCTTAGTAAACAAACACTGAGATCAACCAGTGGCATTGCAAAGTGTGCAAAGTTCAGTGTGTATTCAAGTTCTTCCTGGGAGTAAGACCTGTGTTACAAGAAATAAGTTTTATAAATATATCCACAGATTAAATAGCAGGGCTTTTACCACAAGGGCTTGATCTTATTCTTTTTACCCATTCCAAAGTTCCTGTTTACTTTCTTGGGTCCTCGTATAAGTTGGATGAGGATTTCAGAAAGCACACAAAACACCACAGAAAGATTTTTAGATTCTCTATTTTTAGCATTTCTACACAATACTAATGTCTCGACAATCCTATTCAAACCGATCAAGGTTCAGAGCTTGGGGTACTTCCTCAGTCTGTGTTGGTACAAGCTCACATTCAATTCACAATTAAAACTAAATAGTAGCCTTAGCATTTGCCTTACTGTTTTTAATGTGAGGGATAATGTTGTATGGCTTTTGTCTCATATTCTTAAGGAAACAAAGGAGCTCACAAAAATTATATGAGACAAATTAGACAGTTTTAAGATCAACTTTTATTGAAAAATTAAAACTGCATTGCATATCTTCTTCATAACTTCAACATTTCTTAAACCACAAAACAGAGATTCTGTTTAAAAAATCTCTTCATATTTGTCTCCATTCAAAAAACAGATTACGAACTAAGTCAATGATGATTTTAAAATCTTGGGTTATTCCCAAGGCCCGTGGTTCTGTCTGTCTGTTGTGAATGGTATAATCTAACTATCTTCTCTAAAAGTACCTTTAATAATACAATCAGGACTTTTCTCATTCAAAAATCAACAGCTGCTGTTGATTTTTATCCAATGGTCAGTCTTTTCCAAATAAATTACCTCAGTTAATAAGCACTGCAGCTACATGTCCAGCTAAGGTCTTGCCTATTGTTTATTTGATCTGAATTCACCCACACAAAATTACAGTGATTGTCCGTGTGATTTTAAAGGCAAAATTGCTACCTTAGAGTATATTTTAAACCTCAGAAAAACAAAGTTACTCACCTGGAATCACAATGCTTTGAATTAGTCAACACTTCTGTATATCCATACTTCCTGATCTCTCACAGTCAATAGTGTATGGATTAAAAAGCAAGAAAATTCCAGGTAAGCTTTTGTCTGAGAAGCTGTAACATGTTACTCAGATGAAAATTACCTACTGAGAAGAAAACACAGAAGAGTTTTCTCACTGATGACCGTAACTGCTCTGTTAAAATCAGCTAACCAAGTTGGAAATTAATAATAGCCCTGTGCCTGCGGAAGCCGGTACATGTAATAGGGAAACACTCCAGAGCCTGATATTAAAGTTGAAGCTTTGCAAAAATCTAATTGTGGGTATCATCTGTGTCAAGATACAACACTGCAGAACAACAAAATAAAATGTAGAGGGTAGGAAGATAAATTTAAACCCCTTGTCTTCAGAGAAAACACCTCTGTGATAATTGTCTCACTTCTGAAACAGGTAGGAGGACCTCCATTATTCCCACCTAGCTGCAAACCATCAATGGCAATAGGTAGAACCTCGAAAACACAAGATAGTCTATTAAATGAAGAAGTGGAAATTTTAGTGAGCAAAAGATTGTATATGTGCTGAAGAGATCTAGATCTATTTCTGACTACATCACAGGCCTGTCCAAGGTTTCCTGTATGAATGCCAGTAAGCCATATTATGGTCTTCCCTATAGTTTCATGATCAGTTACGTCAGGATGATTCTCTTTACCTAGTTTATACGCTTCTAGGAGATATAACACTTCAAATACAATAAATTAGTATTAGAATATTGAGATGATGATCTGGATACAAGGTCCATGAGGTTAAAATATTAAGGTTAGAGGATTAAGGGTAAGTTGGGATCTTTAGTAATACTGTTGCTGAAATATCTTGACTAGGGAGGTGGAGGAAGTCAGAAATTCCCACCTAAGAACTGGTTGAAGAAATCACAAGAACCATAGTGCTGCTTGTGTGGAAGATGTAAAATCCCCTAGTGAAGCTAAGTCAGCAGTTATACATCTTTGCATTGATTATACTAGTTCATATTGTTTCTCATAAACAAGAAGGACTGAAGGAAATCTTTCAATCTTCTGTAGCTGCCCTTTGAATAAAGTAAAACTGTGACAGAGACTAGATTTCAGGCAGAAGCCTGTAAATCAAAATGTGACGTGTACTTTCTCTTCAAAACAAACTTCTTTCTGTACTCTAAAAAGAGCTCTCAATGAGAGGCCCTCCAGTTTTGTTGAATAGCTGATATCTGTAAAGAATGGCATTTAATATTATGGAAATTGGTACTGACGTCAATGTTCAGTCTGACTACTTCAGGCCTCAGGTCATACAGCATGGATGTTTACATCAAGAAATGTTAAGTATTGAAGACATGGTAAGATATCAGGGTTATAATTAAGGAAGATTGAGGTTTAAGATCAAGAAGGCAAGAAACCAACTACACTGTCTTGAGGAAAATAATCTAACAAAAGAAATACTGTACTGGTGAGATTACTGCGGGGTTTCATGGCATAAAAGAAATGACGTAGATAATCTTTTGAAAGTCATACTCATAAATCTAAAAGACAGTGACAAAATCATAATAATTTTTAGATTCAACTCAAATGATTTCGAGAAAAAGTTTTACAGAAGGTTACAGAAGAGGGATAAGCAATAGTCCTATGAAAAGCTGGAAAGGCTGTGCTATATGATATGGAATTTACCATGACAGCATCTTCCTTCTCCCTGCTCTGACCCAGCCAAAGATGTGAGACAGCATCCTCAGAAGACAACCAGTGGGACCTGCAGGATGGAAATCTCCTGGCTGTAGCTGTCCTTCCTCAGGACTGAAGGGGGCCAGGGAGGCTGCAAAAACTGCATAGCGTGACTGCATTTCACTGAATGTTCCTAAAATAATTGAATTTTATTACTGATTTGGGGAAAAAAAAAAAAAGAAAAACCAATTAATTACTGACTTGCATAGAAGATAGCCATAGAAGCATATATGAAAAGATTTGAAATTAGCATATTCCATTTATCATCATGATAGTAACTCAGTAGACAGAGGATTATTGAATCTTCATTTTGTTCCACTAGTCTGCCTCCAGTATGGAGTTTTCCACTCGGTGGTATTGATTAACTAATGATTAGAACTGAACAAGCTACGGATGACTCTGGTGTCTATACTTTGAAAAGTCTAGCCAGTTTAAACTGTTGTGACAAGCCAACAGTATTTAAAGATTCTGAGATTACTTTTGGTTTTATTTATTTTATAAGCTCCAAACACACAGTGAATTCCATTTCACTAAAAGAATGATGCTGGTTAAAACTCCCACAGAAATGCTATAGACCTTCAAGAGTCTTCCCACAGAATTTAGTTAAAATGGTCATAGAGATTAGTCCTGAAATACAACTCAAAAACAGGGGCCTTGGTTAGCAACCAATATTCACTAGAAAAGCATTCAGAACACTTAATAGACAGTCTGACGTTACAATAAATAAAACTGAAAATTCTAATAGATTAAAGGGATCTCAATTTGACAGTCTATACACAATGTCAGAATTCCTTATATTCAGTAAAATTATCTGTAAGTTATTATTTTAAGGGCACTAGGATTTAAATGAAAGTGTCAACTAATATTTTTGTATTTTTTCTTTGGCTCACAAAGACACTAAAATACCATAAACATTATTTAGAACTTCAATAATATATAAATAGGATACATTACAAATGGAAGAAAATACAAGACAACTCTTCAGCATGGTAAATCTCTGCATATAAATAAGCAAATATTTCATATACCTACAATTCAACAGTTATCTTGCTGTAAAACTATTACATTTAAATCCTTTTACACAAAGTCATTTAACAATAATATACACAATCTACACAAATTAACCTCTAAAAATACAGCAATAATATACCTGTTACAATGACTCTGCTACTATTATCCCCGATGTGACACTAAAGAGGAAATACAACTATTTTACTCAAAGGTGCTGTTAGAGATTGCTGTTTTGTACGTGAGAGAAGCACCAACAATAAGATTTAATACTGTTATACATTTTCTTTAGCTCCTAAAAATCTACGTTTTTGAAATGTTTCTATATGTCTATTTTTACCTGGCAGAAGAATCTGTAGCACATTATCCACATCATTAGTTGTTGAAGGAAAAGTTAATTCTCTTAAAGTGGAAAACATGCTGTGGCTTCAATCTAAGTTTATAACCACTTTTTAAATATATATATATATATGTATGT
>NW_009198951.1:0-412 GCF_000690835.1 Fulmarus glacialis | reverse complement strand
CGCTCACCAGTATGGGATTGCCACAGGGAAGACGTAAGAGTGGATCTGAAGGAGTGTGGAAAGCTGAGCCGGAGAGCTTAGTCTGGCTGCAGTTTTCTGGATGTGAAGCTGGAAATTAGGAGGAATCAAAGAAGAGAAAAACGCCATCTCTGAGGGGAAGCATGGATGGAGTAGGAGTGGGGATGCCAGCTCCAGGCTGTCTGGATTGTGAAAGTGCTGCAGGCGGTGGGAGGCAGCTTCTGGAGCAGGAGATAAAATGAGACAGGCTGCTTCTGAGCAGAGACTGGCCTGAGCTAAGCCTTCCCACGGGAGGAAGGCTGCTGCTGGAGTCGGCATCACTGTGCCACCCCACCCTGGGCACAAAGCACCTGAGAGCCGGTGGGGGGAGTAGGCAGGCGGGGGGAGCAGGCAG
>NW_009198950.1:396-1068 GCF_000690835.1 Fulmarus glacialis | reverse complement strand
GTGGGGTCTTGGTTCCTGTAGACCCCTTCAGGTGACACTTGGTCCTCACCGTCCCCCCTCGGGTGACCGTTGGTCTTGGGGCACTTCCCCTTGTTGAACCTTGCGAGGTTCCTCCTGGCCTCTTTCTCCACCTGTGGAGGTCCCTCCGGGTGGCCTACCGACCTGCTGGGGTCTCAGCTTCTCCTCCCAGTTTGGCGTTGTCATCAAACTGGGGTTTGGGGGGGGACACACGCTGTCCCACCAGCCAGCCCATGAACGAAGATGTGGGACAGGTATTGACCCAGACCCTGTGGCAAAAGGTGTCCAAGGTCCTCCTGACCAGGTGGAGGATGTCCCTCCAGTGTCCCCATGTGCCCCCCGTCTCCTGGGGAGATCCCCATCACCTCCCACCTCCCATCTCCCCACAACCGCTGAGCAGATGCGGGCTGAGCTCTGTTGTCACCGATGATGTCACGTATGAGGTCCCCTCTCCTTCCACCAGGTCATGTGTGATGTCACATGGGCGTGGCCAGCTCATCCTCCCCCCCATGTCTCTAACAGGGGTCACAGTGGGGAGGAGGTGGGATGGATCCCACTGTCCCACCCCAGTGACACCCCGAGACACCCCTGGGACCCCACGGTGAGATCCTGGTGACCCACCAACGACACCCCGTGGATCCCATCATCCCACCC
>NW_009198950.1:0-325 GCF_000690835.1 Fulmarus glacialis | reverse complement strand
TAAGTCACTCCCTGGTGACTCCTGAGCCATCCCCGGCGTCACCCCAGGACCCCCTGGGCCTGGCCAGGGACACCCCCCAGACACCGTGGGGACACCCCGGCTGTGGCAGTGATCTCCTGGGAGGTCCCCCCTGGTGACACTCCTGGAACCCACCCAATCCCCCGGGTTCCCTTCCCGGACAGACGGACGGAGGGACACGGGTGACACCACTGTCCCAGAGACACCCGGGGGGTCCCAAGTTGTCTTGTTTCTCCTCCGTCCCTCCGTGATGGGTCACACGAGGACATGGGGGGAGGGAGGGAGGGTGAGATGGAGGGGTGGGTGG
>NW_009198949.1:1069-1298 GCF_000690835.1 Fulmarus glacialis | reverse complement strand
TCGGGGGCTCGGCTCCGGCCCTGCGGCATCTCAGCTCCGGACCCAGGGTCTTTATTGCCCTACAGCACTTATTTCAGCGCCTGCTCCCACCCCGGTACCTTTATTTTGGCTCCAGCTCTGCGTCGTTTCTTCCCCAGCCCCACGGTCTCTATTTCAGGCCAGCCCCAGGGTTTTTATTTCAGCTCCAGCGCCAGTTTTTGTTTCATCTCTCGCCCTGCAGTCTTGCAGC
>NW_009198949.1:0-890 GCF_000690835.1 Fulmarus glacialis | reverse complement strand
TGTTTCAGCTCCAGCTCCAGCCCCTTCCCCACCATATTTATTTCAGCTCCAGCCCCAGCGTTTTTATTTCAGCTCTGGCTCTGCATCATTTCTGCCCCAGCCCTACGGTCTGTGTTTCTGCCCCAGCCCCAGGGTCTTTATTTCAGCCCTAGCCCTACAGTTTTTATTCCAGCTCCAGCCCCTGCCCTACAGTCTTTATTTCAGCTCCAGCTCTGCGTCATTTCAGCCCCAGCCCCACGGTCAGTATTTCAGCCCCAGCCCCGGAGTCTTTACTCCAGCCCTAGCCCTGCAGTGTTTATTTCGGCTCCAGCTCTGTGAGATTTCGGCCCCAGCCCGACAGTCTTTATTCCAGCTCCAGCGCCATGGTTGGTATTTCCACTCCGGACCTACCGTCTTCATTTCAGCTCCATGATGTTTCAGCTCCGTGATGTTTCAGCTCCGGCCCTACAGCATTAATTTGAGTACCAGCTCTGTGATGTTTCAGCTCCAGCCTACAGCATTTATTTCCCCTCCAGCCACACGGTCAGTATTTCAGCTCCAGCTCCATCGTGTCAGCTCCAGCCCTACGGTCCGTTGTTTCTGCCCCAGCCCCAGGACCTTTATTTCAGCTCCAGCCCTACAGTATTAACAAGCGATAGGACGAGAGGAAACGGCCTCAAGTTGCGCCAGGGGAGGTTTAGATTGGATATTAGGAAAAATTTCTTCATTGAAAGGGTTGTCAAGCATTGCCCCCCTTCCCTGGGCAGCCTGTTGGAGTCACCGTCCCTGGGGGTTATTTAAAAGATGTGTAGATGTGGTGCTTGGGGACATGGTTTAGTGGGACTTGGCAGTGCTGGGTTAACAGTTCGACTCCATGATCTGAAAGGTCTTTTCCAGCCTAAATGATTCTA
>NW_009198948.1:284-669 GCF_000690835.1 Fulmarus glacialis | reverse complement strand
GACCCAGGGACGGCTGGGACAGGGTGAGGGCACGTGTCCCGCATGGGGACGGGGCTGCAGGGAGCTGGGGTGCGGTTCTGGATGGGTTTGGGGCTGAAGCGTGCACTTCCCACGTGCCTGCACTGTCCCTTCTCCACCTTTTTAATGCCCCAGTGACGGCTGCGATGGGAATGCCAGCACGGGATGAGCCACAGCTCGAGGGCACGGTGCTGGGCAGGGGCTTCCATCCCCAAGCCGCCCTGCGGGCACGGGGCAAGCCATTTCTCACCGGATTAATCTCAGTGATGCTGGCACCTGCTTGTGGGTGGCTTTTCTACTACCAGCCTGTCCCAGTCTCCCCAGTCTCATCATGGGGGGGGCATTTCTGTACAAGTCACCAGCGCAC
>NW_009198948.1:0-259 GCF_000690835.1 Fulmarus glacialis | reverse complement strand
TCAGCTCTTGCTAAGAGGTTTTGGTAATTTACTGCAATATCAGAATGGTTTCTGTCTGTCCCAGTCTTTGCCTTGGGATTTTTGTGCACACCCATAAATAGCAGCTGCTCTCCAAAAGAGCCCCGAACCCCTACACGGAGAGCAGGACCAAGGCTTTATTTTCAGCAGAAACACCGAGTTTGAATGAAAATCGTCGGAGCCGGACAGGGAGGGAGGCAGAGGCAGTAAATGGGTTTCTGCATCGCTTTGCTGGGAGCCT
>NW_009198947.1:0-1489 GCF_000690835.1 Fulmarus glacialis | reverse complement strand
CGTGTCGCGTGCCCGTGGCTCACGCGCTGCAGCGCCGTTGCACACGCGTGGCACACCCGGTGCTTGCCCAGCACACACGCGTCGCACACGCCTCACGCCTGTTTGGCACGCCTGTCGCGCATCATTGCTCACACGCTGCCAGGCCACGGTACAGGTATTGCACACGCGTGGCGCACGCCTTGCACGCCCGTTGTGCGCTCGCGGCTCACGCCTTGCACACGCCTCACTCCTGTTTTGCACGCCTGTTGTGCACGCACTGCCAGGCCACAGGACACGTGTTGCACACGCATCACACACGCCTTGCACATCTGACGTGCACTCGCTGCCGGGCCACAGCACACGCCTGGCACACGCATCGTGCACGCCTTGCACACCGGTTGTGCACTAGTTGGAGAGCCACAGCACACGCGTTGCACACGCATCGCACATGCCTTGCACACGTGCACTCACTGCTGAGCCACAGAACATGCATTGTACATACATTACACACGCCTTGCACACCCGTTGTGCACACCTAGCGAGGCCGGAGTCCGCGCCTTGCACACGCATCGCGCATGCCTTGCACACACCTTGCACACCCGTTGTGCACGCACTGCCAGGCCACAGTACACGCATTGCACATGCATCGCGCACGCCTTGCACACCCGTTGTGCACGCCTGGCAAGGCCAGAGTCCCCGCCTCGCACACGCATCCTGCACACCTTGCACACCTGCTCTGCACCAATTGCTGGGCCACAGCACACGCACGGCACACGCATCGCACATGCATTGCACATACATTGCACATACATAGCACATGCATCGCACATACATTGCACATACATTGCACATGCATCGCACATGCATCGCACATACATTGCACATACATTGCACATACATCGTACATACATCGCACACGCATTGCACATGCATCGCACACGCATTGCACATGCATCTTGCACACCCGTTGTGCACGCCTGGCAAGGCCAGAGTCCCCGCCTCGCACACGCATCCTGCACACCTTGCACACCTGCTCTGCACCAATTGCTGGGCCACAGCACACGCACGGCACACGCATCGCACATGCATTGCACATACACCGCACATGCATTGCACATGCATCGCACATACATCGCACATACAGTGCACATACATTGCACATGCACAGCACACGCATTGCACACGCATCGCACATGCATTGCACATACACCGCACATGCATTGCACATGCATCGCACATACATCGCACATACAGTGCACATACATTGCACATGCATCGCACACGCATTGCACATACACCGCACACGCGTCGCACATACACCGCGCATGCATTGCACATACATCGCACATACATCGCACATGCATTGCACATACATCGCACACGCATTGCACATACATCGCACATACATCTCACACGCATCGCACTTACATCGCACACGCATCGCACATACATCGCACATACACCGCACATGCATTGCACACGCATCGCACATGCATCGCACATGCATCGC
>NW_009198946.1:0-8884 GCF_000690835.1 Fulmarus glacialis | reverse complement strand
GGCTCGCCGAGGGCTTGGCCAGCACCTCCTGAAAACCAAAACCACAGCTGCTCTGGCGCTGGGGCAAAAAACAGCCGTATTCCTACTGGAAACAGAAGGCCCACATGTACCGAGTAAGTTAGCTGTTCATACTGGCTCTGCTTTCCTACTGCCTCTGCCTTAGGCTAATTCATGTTCGCGTTGCAGTTCTCCTTTTTCCTGCCCCCCCCCTGCCCCTTTGGGAATTTTGTGGGCTGAAGTAGCACAAGCTGCTGACTTCCAGGGCTTCTGACGTGATCTGTCATCGGCAGGCTTGAAGCACTCCAGAGCTAGCTGTGTATAGTGAACTGGTTTTTAAAATTATTTTAGCATTTATTTAGCATATATTTTGTTGGGAACAGTCTCTTTAGACACTGTGTAAGACTGCATGTTTTAAACATTACACAAGTGGTTTATGTGACATAAGCAGTCTTGAAGAAGAGAGGAACGAGGAAGAGCAGGCTTTTAAAGTAGTGTCTAAGTTGTTCTGTATTTATATTTTTGGTTTGGGGTTGTTTGGTTTGGTTTTTTTTTTCATTGCTCACAGCCCACACTGTTATTGCTTCAAAAACTCGTATAATTTTTTTGGAATACAAATGCAGAGCTTAGTATGCCTGTGGCACATAACAGGATATTGCGTAGTCAGGGCGTGGGGATCTGTAAGAGCAACTTCTTGGTTGAAGTGTGCTTATGTATCGAAAACATGTTGACAACAAGAGTTTATTATACTTGATACCTAAAAGATGCTAAAATATCAGGTACAACAAACATTCAGGAAAAATAATACTTTTCAATAAATTGTATATTACTGTTGGTTTTGTAGTAGTAAAAATTAGATAGGTAGGTGTTGCTTAGGTTATGCCACTATTTGATTATAGTTACTGTAAACTAAAACTGCTGACCCATAATCATGGGTGTTTTCAGTTTGGTCAAAAAACAAACTGAGAAAACAAAATTTATCTTCATGTGACAAGTGGCAGTATCAGTGTCATCCCTCCTGCTCTTTTCTTCTTTGGAGACAGTGAAAATAGTGTAAAATAACACAGAGTTCTTGAACATTGCAGAGACCTCTGCTGAGCTCTTGATCTGTTATCTTTGACTACTAGTTTTCTCAATGTTGTATTTTTTTTAATTGACTTAAAAAAAAGTCCCTGCCCACAGCGGAGGGGGTTTGGACTAGATGACTTTCAAAGGTCCGTTCCAACCCAACCATTCTGTGATTCTATGATAAAACATACTGATAATAATTTCTTCTACGTAAGACATTTTCTTTTCTAGACTAATGTATTTGTTACCCTCAGCCTCTTGTAGAAAACAGTGCTTTTTTTGTTTTTTTTTTTTTTTACGGGAGTGATTAGATACATGGGGTATGTAGAGCTTGCAGAAAATTCTGTTCCTGATCTTGGAGTCTCACAGATTAGTCGCTCGACCAGTATTTCTCGCAGCTGTAGTTCTGGAGCTTTGCACCTTAAGCAGATGCTCCCAGTTTGAAATCCAGGTAAAGTTGTGTTGCACTCAAGGTAATGGCTCTTGGAGGACTGGGAGTGGGGGTAGAGGAGAAACCTCTATCTCTAGAAAGTAAAGGAACCGCTTTTTTCAGTGAGTTGGTCTCCAGCGTGTTCGTTCTCATCGTTTCTGCTCTTGTTTTCCTGAGGGAGGAAAACCTGCACTCACAAAAGCTTGGGTCTTTGTAGAGTCTCTTCTGCCAAAGGAAGAACCTCCTAGGGAGGCAGGGAGGTCGGTGGCCTTGTGAGCTCCTTGTGAGCTCCTCGGGAGCTCTCTAAGGCTCAGAAACCTTCCTGGTTCTGGAAGAAGTCAGCTCTCTGCCTGCCTTCATGCCTTGCTTAGTAGAAATGCTTGAATTGAGGAGAAAGCCAGCATTTTTGATCTCCAGGAAGGAAGCCTCTGTGAGGCAGGACAAGGCCTCACGAAGGTGGATATTGTATTTTTTAATGGAACAATAATGTGCTTATTCTCCAGAGCATGCAGAGGGCCCTTCTGAAGCAATTTTGAGAAATACTGAGTTAAGAGCCAATGCTGAAGCAAGAAATGCCCCATTCTGGCTCTTTTTAAGTGGGAATAGTAAACAACATTGAAACAATGTTTTTCTGAAATGATCTAAGAAAAAAACCCAACAACCCCCCCAATGGTTGTGCAGTGTTATCCTTTGATTATATTTTAAAACCAAAATTCTATTAAAATTGATTTGGTGATTTTTTTTTTTAATCCTCCTATTTTATTTTCCATTCATTTTGGTAGCCAACACCATTGTGACAATATGTGTATCAGGTCATATGGCTTCATTAATAATACTGTGTTTCTGCATCCTGGGGGTGAAAAATCCAATTTCTAATTCAGAGTATCACTCAGTAGCTCTTGTGATTGCCAGCTGCCCATTTTGAGTATTGCCTAGTTTGATTGTTGTAATAAGAATAACCGAGCTCATAACCTCGGAGATCTTCAGTCTTAAGATGAAGTCTTCTTTTAGATAACATTTCTATCTTTTTAAACCCCTCTTTAAAGAATACTGGTTCTGTTTGTAATTCCCCGTTTCTATTCCAGCTCTGCTGAGAAGGGTTTTGCATGCTGTCCCTCGGTGATACTGCAGACCAAGTGACACAAATCCTAGCTGAGCTCAGCAGCTCTGTGGGGCACGTGGCTGGCACCTAATCGCGTGTTTTCCTGGTGTTTTCTTATCAGCTTGCAGTTTGCTGCCACAGATAGCTTTAGAACATTCTGGTGTTTAAAACAACATGGAGAAATGGAAAGAATTCGCTGTCATAATTGCAGTTAAATGCTAACCTTCTGCAGGACGTAGAACTGAAAAAAGGATTTTTGAGCTGACTACAAAAAAGGAGAGCTCTGCTACAGTGACCAGCTTATTATTACTGCAATGCTCTGTTGTGCAGAGTGGGAACCTGAGAAGAGCAGTGACAGTGCTGGTGCGTTGCTTCTAATATTTGAATAGGACTGAATGAAAATGAAACTTCAGTGCATGCCAACTTGTAGAATTTATTGTGATGGAAACAGGAAGTTTCCAAAAGGAGGTAATCGAAGAGCATATTTTAGAAGAAATAAGAATGGGGAGTTTAAAACAAATTATTGATGTCAGAACTCTTTTCATGACTCTCTTATATGCCCAGTGAGGAGTTTTACCTGATGTTCAAAAGTATAGCTTTTCTGAGTATTTGTCCATGCATAGCTGAGGGAAGTTTCAATCGTTCTGTGATCAAGTGGAAATATTGAGATCACTCTTCATCAAAATGGCAATAAAATGAACATCTCTGACAATGAAAAGCAAGTTTGAAAATAAAATGCTTTTACTTGCCTGATGCTGTGAGTTGAAAAACTTTTTTTGCAGTGAAATAAAGCCTTTTGATGCTGGAGATATCTAATCTGGATACAAAACCAGAGCTTCCTTGCAGTCTTTGGTTTTAACTCCATTTAAAAGAAACAAGGAGAGTTTAGCCTGTGCTATTACAGTGGTGGTCTGTTTGCATATACGCAGAAGGCAGCAGATGAACTCTGTTACCTTGCTCGGCATATACTGGCTTTCTTTCCAGATCATTGGCAATAATCATGAAAGGCCATTAAATAGAAGTTGCTCTTGTATAGTAAAGGTTATAGAGCAGTAGCCATGCTACATACTTGAGTCTAAATAATTTCTTCTGCCAACAAATTGAATTGTGTCTTTGTAAAGGTTCTTCGTGTTTAAGTACCGTGCATGCTCTGTGACCAACTAACTGTGACCAACTAAACTCTTTTCCTCTGCTTCCAAACGAAGTAACCAAACCAAAAAACCTGTGAAAGCGTAGGCACAGTAGGAGATAGTAAATGAATGCATAGTGCTCCTTACCATCAGCTGTGGGATAGTTCTAAATTTTTCTGCATATCCCTAACTTTCTGCGTATAAGTAAGCATAAACTGAGGTGTTGGAAGTTTAAGGAAAGAGTCAAATGGTGCAAAATTATTTAAAGTCAATTGTGAATCACTACCCTTGGTTCTTTTTTGTCCAAACATAAGGCTGTTTCAGAGTCTTAATAGTGACTTAATAGTTATTAAAATAAAGAAAAACAAACATACCAGTATTAGGCTTTGGACTTGACATAGGTTGCTGAAATCCAGAAATCTTAAACCAGACATCTAACCTAAAGGTGGTTAGGCACATCAATTAGTTTCTAGGTGGTATGAAGCCTTGTTCTACACTGTGGTAAATACAATACTGATCTTATTCACAGATTGTGCTTGATAAAACTTGATTTAGTGTGGCGAAATTCAAATGCAATAGGTTACGTCAAAAACCACTGCTTAAAAACCTATTACTTTAAATTTGAGTAGTATGGTTAATCAGCTTTAGCTGATACATAAAATTCAGTGATTAAATATTGCCAAGTTCTGTGCCAAAATAGCAGAAATTTTATGTTAGTAATGAAAATAGAAGAAAACAATACATGTGAGTCTGTATTATGGAAGTTGTCTGGCTCAACGTGTTGCGATCGTCAATAAATTTAGCAGCACTTGAGGCTGTAAAAACGCTTCATGAGCTTATCAATGAGCTTTTCAATTTCTTCATTCAAACCAGTCTCTTTAAAAAATTTGTCATGTTTTTGTTTCATGAGAAAATGGGTTTATCTCCTATGTGCTCTTTCAGCATCTCTAAATGATGGTTGATCTTGTTCCTGGGTATAGATTAATATTTGTTGCAAATACTTTTCCTGTGTAGTAAGAAAATTGCAGAAGAGTAGAATTTCAGGGTTAATCTTTTCCACAATAGTAACCCAGATCATCTTTTGAATGGAGTTTTGCAGAGAGGCATGGTCCTATGTTACCAGTGGTCTTTGGGTTTTGTCTCTGATGTATTAGCGTCGACTTTCTGATCTGGAAGAGAAGCACCAACATAATCCTACTATTTGTTACTAGTTTTACTGTCGTTTAGGAGGAGAGTGTCTGTGGAGTTTGAAGGTTGTCAGATGGCAAATCCACTTCTGGAGCGCTCCTAAGATCGCAGTTCAGACAGGAATGTCCCGATGGGGCTCTCCTGACGGTTGAGTTTCATGCGTAGTCCTCCACCCACACATCCCCCTGGGCACCAGCCCTTCCCCAGGCAGCGTCTCACCGAGAGTCTCAGTGCAGTTTCACTTGGACGCCTAGCAAGCTTACCTGTCGGGGTTTGTCTGTCCTCTGCAGATGACTCTGCTTTAGCTCTACTTCAGTTTATTCTCCACGTTTGTTTTGAACTGTGAGTGCGTATTTGAACAGAGCAAATGTATTTCTAAGTTTCTTAGCTCTAAGGGGGAGTCAGTTCATCTCTAAAATTGCTTTTCTTGTTACCTTTGTCAAGTTGTGGAAATTTAAACTGTAATAATAGTAATAGTTTTTACGTATTTTTAGGTTATATTCACATCAGCTGAGTTTATGAATGTTAAAAGCACAGGAAGCATCCCTTAGAGAGAGGGTTTTTTTTGTTGTTGTTTTTGGTTTTTTTTAAGGTGGGTATTTAAAACCATGTGTATTGAAGAATTGAACCGCAAAAGCATGAATTCAACAAACTGCCTATTCAAATGAATCTCCATGCTTACATATTAAATCCTGTTTGGTTTGGTTTGCTTTATGGTAAGCAGTGCAAAATTGGGGGGCTTTGCTGAGTCAGGGCTGTAATGAGCTCAGTGGCATCACAGTGACAACATTAGCAAAGAATTTTAGATTGAATTAGAATTTAGCTACAGAACAAGTAACTGTCCTCCCAGGATTTCTTTCCCACCCCGCCTCAGTAGTTGGCATGGGCAGTAGGCTTTGTTTGTAACATGCAGTGTTTGTGAATTTTGGCAAAGATAATAGGCTTTAGAAATGAAAGAGGCATGACGGTAGTCACATGTGGCAAAGTCAGTCGTTAGAAATTGCAATGTAAATTGTTTAGAAAAGAAATCATGCTGATTACTTCTACAAAGAAACTCATCACAACAGGACAACATAGTGGCATGTACAGTAGGAGTGTTTTGTGTAAATATACTAGTCTGAATAATACAGGTACTAACTGGAAACCTATATCTTGCTATTCCATTTCATTAAGTTTTTAATATTAAACCTCCACAAAATTAACTGAGAGCCTGAAATCTTGGAAGAAATCTTGTTCTCTTGGTTGTGTGGGGTTTTTTGATCTTTCTTTTAAAAAGGTGGTGTTTTTCGTAAGAACTTAATAGCATAACTATGTATAAGAACAGTAATTACAAAATAATAGGATATTTCCAGAATTACTTGGGATGGAAAATGGCACAGAAGCAGTTAAATTTGTAGTTTTAAACTCGGCTATTATAGATACTGTAACAATAAAATTTATATAAAGAAGTAGTATCAGTGCTACATTTTTTTCCAGTTTTAAATCACTGCGTATCTTAGCTGCTGTGTTGCTTTAAACATATATGTTTATATATTCTTGCAACTCTGCTTGGGTTAACGGAAAATGAATGGAATTGTGTTTGTGCCACAGATTGCAGTATTGATTCTTTATCGCGAATGTTTTTGGAAGGCTGTGCATTGCTTTGGTCGCGGTGTTACGAAGTGCGTTGTGCCGTCCTTGGCCTGCCTTCTGCCTGCAGACAGCCCTTCTGTTGCATAGCCATTACCACATGCCATCACAGCGAGTGAGAGATTTAACCTGTAACAGCTCAAGTGGTATTTTACACTTAAGTGAAACAGCCCATTATTTTTCACAGTAGTTCTCTAAAGAGCATTCGCTACCCACATCTTACAAACACTGTTAATTAAAGCTTAGTAGCAGAACCATTCATGTAAAGAAGCAACCATTTGTAGTCAGGTAGATTAGGTTTTGCCTTGCATTACACAGCTGTATTGAAGTAAGTCTGTAAGTTAGTAATATTGAAATAATAAAGCTGACGTTAGCTTTAAGCCTGAGAGGCAGTCCCAACTCATTCGTATGTAAGGTGTGTAAGCCCAAGAGTACTCAGGTGGCTCTTCAGTCCTCTGCCCTAGACTGAGTACAGCCAGATTACTCAGAAAATATTTATGTAAGCTGGCCCAAAGGCTGCCAGGGCTGGAAGTGCCTGGTTCACCTAGGTAGCCTCTGCCATGGAGTGACTCTTCTCCTGGGAAAGAAGATCTTTGAGTTCTGACTTCAGAGATTCTTTGTTATAGAATAAGTCAGTTTCTTCTTCTTTTCCCGTTTTCTTGGCTCCCTGATCAGAGGACAAAACATTAGGTGCCGACTTGCTTTTCCTGTCACTAAGTCCCTTATACATACTTTTTCTTCTTTTTTTTTTTTTTTTTCTAAACCTGTTGTCAGATCTTTCTTTATTCATCTGTACTGCAGTGTGCTGGCCAAAACTGTCCTAGCACTTGACCTAGGGAAGCTCAAGCCAAAAAGATGGAAAGTTATTCCCGTATTTTACATGTGTATTTATTTTGTCACGGTAACAGATTTTTATCTCGGATTCCTCTCTCCGTGGTTGTTTTTGGCAAGAGTATCTCAGCCTGTAACATTGTAACCTTAGCTATTTTTGTCAGTATTGCTGCCTGCCTAGCTTTTGGGGTTCTGTGTTGTTGCATCTGGTCTCCTTCAACCTTCCACCAGCCTGTCCAAGATCCCTTCAGGGACTCCCTGCAATGTTCAGGCTGAAGCTGGCTGAAAGCAAGCTTGTAAGCCAGTGTTACACAATAACTTCCCCGTTTCATTCGAGAAAAGGTCACCTCAAGTACTGGGAGAAGTTGCAGTGACAGCATGTCCTCCTCTGGAGGTTCAGTCATTCTATCCACCAGGCTTATTTCCATGTTTGAGTGTATTAAGTGTAACGTTATCTTTACCTGCTTTATTCTTGACCAAGCTGTTTATTCTAATTTATTCTGTTGTTACCATCTAAGTGTATCTGTATTGGTTGCTCAGTAAACGTTTTCAGCACCTCTTCTCTTTTTGAAGGTAGATCATTACCCAGCTGCTCCTTTCTAAGGGTGGACATGACCTCCTGCAGTCTGATGAATCTTCTCCATGAATTTCCAAAATCTATAGTTTTAGTTGACGATAGCTCTCGCTACATTGCATATGAGGTAGTTTCAATTATTTCCAGCTTTCCATAACTGAGAGCTCTCATGGAGATCTTCACCTGCCATTTTCTTTTTCCAAATAGGCATTTGCATCCAGTTCCCTGAATAGTTAAAATTATGTTCTCTTGATGTTTGTCATCTTTACTTTCTCTGCTTTCTTCTTCTGTTGCACCTTCCCTTTTACTTCCAGATTTCTGAGGTACACACAGTGAGACCAGACAACCCATTTTTGGTAGGCTTTTTTGTTTTGTTTTACTAACCCACTTTTTCGCTGTTGTGACTGTGCAGCTAATTTGACTAATGAGTTTCTAAGGGTATTCCTTCTCTTATCAAATCAGATCCCTGGTCTCTTCATCAGCCCTTCCTGGAAAGCCATCCTCTAACTCACGACCAAGAGCATCTGAGGTCTGTTGGTCAGTTCCTGTGCTTGTCTGTCTGTCTGTGCCTGTCCTGCCTGCCAGGTGGGCTGGTGAGAGCCGGCCCTTTTCCTGGCAGGGCGGGGTAATTAACAGGTAGCAGTCTTCGCTTAATCAGTGTTAACCTGTAGCCTATTCTCTGTCTTTTGAGCCCTTTCTGTGGTGGTTGTGGGCCTCGTGCTGCCGGTGGGTTCCTCTGCAGGGGCCGTGTCCTCGTGCTCCCTGCTGGTGAACCCCCTGTGGTCCTGGATGCTTTGCCGTGGAGTTTGCCTCCTCTCCCAACTCGCAAAGGTGCCTTCTGAAGAGCCGTGCAGCAGCCATCCCCCGGGCCGGGACCCCCGGTGCCCCCTCGCTCGCAGGGGACCTTCCCCACGGGTCAGGACCGGGGCCGGCAC
>NW_009198945.1:0-2020 GCF_000690835.1 Fulmarus glacialis | reverse complement strand
GTGATCGGCAGCAGGGAGCTATCGGCACAACAAGGGGAGTATTGGCAAACGGATGGGGACCGGGGAGAAGTTACAAATCCCCAGGGGCGGAGATTAATGAAACAGGGCAGCGTCCCCACGCCGGCATATTTTTCTTCCCATTTCTCCGGACCTGGGTTGTCCTCCTCCAGCGTGCGCGGAGGCAGCGCTCGGAGGCTTCGCAGCTGCTGCGACCACCCGCTCTGCTGCCCCGGCAAAGGGACCTTCCTTCTCCCGCCGGTGCGGAGCACTGCGGGCCGCAAGATCAGGGCTTTGGGGCCTGGGGATCGATGTTTAAAGCACCCGTAGGTAGCTCTCATCCACCCAAACCCTGACCCCAGTGTCTTTCCCACTAAGGGAACCAATCCAGGGGGTGAATCCGCTGCCTGCAGCCCTTTGAGGGAGGTGGGAATGTGCTGGGACATAGCATGCAGATCTGCAAGAGAGACGTATCATCACTGAGGCTTGTGCCTAATCATAATAATTTTGTCTTTCTACTGTTTTAATTTACTAATTAATCCCTGGAAGGAATACCTACTTGGATGCGGGGAAAGAATGAAACTTTTTCATCTGGTGTGCTGGGAGTGTTTCACCGATAGCCTGGGCAGAGCGTTAGCAAACCCAACGCAGAGTGGGGGAGTACAGCACCCTGGCTGGGCCGTCGGCTTCTCGTGGTCAAGCTGGACTGAAAAAAATGTTCATGCACCACCCCTGCAGAGCCATTTCCAACCCCTGGCAAAAGCTGCGGGAGCTCCCAGCCATCTGGAAAGCCCCGGGGGGCCGCTGCCGGCCAGGGAGCGTTGCTGGGGGTAATGGCGCATCCCGAGTGCGTTGCTCCCGCAAGGGCCGGGGTCAGCCCTGGGCTGGGCAAGGTTTCCTCTGGTGCAAGGTCTCTTTTTGGGGAAAGGACTCCGTGTCTGCCAGCTGAGCCTTTGCACCAGGTATTTCACCAGCTCTGGTCAGGTCTCTGCCTGCCCAGCCTGGAGCCGATGTGCCCTGGTACCCTGGGTGAAAGCAATAGTGGGTATCCAGCCGGGAGCCTTCCCCATTCTCCTCCTCCTCCTCCTCTCACCTACCTGTTTGGCAAACCGCCACCGAGACCTCCCCGGGGTGGAGGAGAAGTGACCCGGAGCCATCAGACAAGGATGAGGACAGGGCTGGGACGCTCGTCTCAGGGGAGAGGAGAGGTCACCCGCTTTGGCTAGGTGTTGACACAGGTTACGACTCCCGAGGGAGACAGTCGGCATCACGGGAGCGGGGGAGCTCAGGGCCCTCTTTCCAGAGCTCCGCAAGGTGAGACTCCTCTGTGCTTTGCCACAGCCCGTCACCAGGGGCCGGTGGGTGCTTTGAAGGGGTGCTTCTCTTGCCCGGGCACAGGTGACATGAGTGTCACCATCTCCCCTAAAACTGGCATGACTCTGGGGACTCCGTCAAAGCCAAGAGCCCCGACCCATCTCTCTGGGGCCCCAGCCAGGAGGGAGGGAGGGAAAGTGGGGCTGGGGCTGGAGAGATCCCAGGCGTAGAGCGGGAATGTCATATGGGACCGGCATGCAGAGTGCAGCTATAGCTGTGTACTCTGCTCCTCTCTGCCTGTTTCTCTCGAGAAAGTTCAGTCTCAGCTGTCAGTCCCCTTCTCCTGCTTTTTTTGAAGTCGGAGAACTACGTACATGGATGGAGTCTCTAATTAATATAAATATAGCGAAACATAAATAATAGACATGCCTGAAATAGTGTCACCCCCAAGCAGGCAAGCGTACGCGTCATGGAAAGAAAATAAAAATGCTTTCTATCTCTTTTGGCATTTTTTTTTTTTCTATTTGTTTGTTTGCGGCGATTTGTTCCGTTCCTTAGGAAAGAGCAACCTTTGCCACGGGTGAAACCGCTCGAAAGCAGGAGAGGCCGAGGTGCCGGAGGGTAAAAAGCCCCAGGGAAGAGAGCGGGACGGGGATGGGGACAGGGAGCGGCGGGGCTGCGGGACCGGTGGGAGATGGGGAAGGTCTTG
>NW_009198944.1:21172-25339 GCF_000690835.1 Fulmarus glacialis | reverse complement strand
CACAAGCGCCGTCCGAAGCAGGTCTGCTGGTGTGAGGCATCTCCTCAAAGCGGGTGCAAAGCCACTCCCCTGGGCACCTCCTTCACGTTTCAGGAGCTTCCAAACCATCTTCCTTGGAAATACTGTTGGTTTATGAGGACGGGGAAATGGGTCGGCATGCGCCGGGTAGAGCGTGGTCCTGTTGGCTCAGTTTCTGAAATCGAGCTCCATCCCACCACTGCCAGTGACGGGTCTCCCCACCACTCCAAAATGGCATGAGGAGGGGTCCAGGCCTGGTAGACATCCATGGACGCTGCTGCAGGCCCCGGCAGCGGGGTCACCTCCTCAGAGAAGTAAACAAATAAATAAACAAAAACCCCAAACCGGGGAGGGGAAGAAAAAAAAGTTGCGCTTGAGGTTAACACCACTCTCCGCTGCAGAGCCAATGACATCAATGTTGCCATGGCGACAAAATCTTCACTTAGGTATGGTGAGCGCCCTGAGCTTGTGGCTGCCAAGGAAACCCGCCCGAGCCAGCCCGAGCTCCGGCACACAGCCATTGCGGCGGCCCTGGGGCCTTCCTCCTCCTCCTCCCCCCGCTCCTCGCCCTGCCCTGCCGCCAAGGGGCTCTGGGCTGCACCCTGCTCCCTGTCCCTCGTAGAAGTTTTTTGGTGAAATCTTCCATTTTTTGTCCCTGCTGCTGTCCCGGCAGCTCTGGCATGTCCTGAGGATGACAAGGGAGAACTGCCATCAGTAGAGACGTGAGGACACGGGGGTTCTGCACCCGGCCATTATCGGCACCACAAGTCATCTCCTGTCTGTTGATGGACTCCAACATCTTCATGGAGGCCCAAACAAAGCTGTTGGCCTCCACCTGCTCATGAGTGAAGTTACTTTGGTTTTTGGGGCCTGGTTTGGTCCGACACTGGGCTCAGGGGCCGCGGGGAGCCCAGCCTGGCGCAGGGTCCCTTCCTTTCCCAGGCAAGTGCCAGCTGGGAGGCACGATGTGGCTTGGCCCCGTCCCCGGGGCAGCGAGTGGCTGGTGGGGTGACCCATGGAGGAGCAGGCGCGTGGGACATTTTACATTCCCCTGTGGCTTGAAACACAGCACAAAGCTAACCCATCTGTGGCCATTTCTTTGCCATGAGGCCGTGCCAGCACAGCAGGGAACGATTCCCCTCTTCGTCAGTACAAATGAGAAACTCCTAAGGTTTAGTTATTGCCTCCTAATCCACTGATTTCAGGCAAGAGCAAGTCATTAGTCACCAGGGTGAACCCATGGGCTCACGACCAGTGATTGAAGTGAGGAAAATATTTGAATAAAGCCCTGATTTCAGTGCTATGCTCAGCTGAAGCTGTGCTGTAGCCTGGCCAAGCATGAGCATCCTGACCAGTGCTCCCCCAGCTCCCCCAGCAGCTTTGCCAGCCCAAGGTCTCTCCGGCATCACGGAAGGTTGTTCAGTGGCTGCTGGCCAGGGGGTTCTGCCCTGCCGTGAATTCACCCCCATGAAATAGTAAATGCAAAGCCTACCGAAGTTGATGGAAAAGGTTCTTTTTAAACGTATTTTTAAAGCAGGTCTGAGTGGTTATTAAGCAGTCTGGAGATTTTTTGTTTGGTTTTGTTTTTTAAGTGGATATTGAGTACAGACTTAAAAGTTCCAGTGATTTATTGTGGCAAATGATGCTACTGCATCACTTCAAACAGGGCAGCGGACAGCCCTGTGCGACCCCAGCGGAGAACCTCTGGTTGCCTGTCTGCACACTGAGGGACTGCTCTAGCTTTTATTTTAGAAGTTGGGGGTTTGGAGTTTGGTCAAGCTGTTGTTATTTCAGAAAAAAAAAAAGAAAAAAAAAAAAAGGAGAACAAATCCATCTAAAAGAGAAACATCTGCTGGCACATGAGACACTGCTGGCTTTCAGGCTTCAGGGTCTGTGATTAATCAGGCTCCGAGTCGCGCCGCTGCCGAGAGCATGGCCGAGTTGAGCCGGTTGCTGGAAAGGAAAGGAAAAGCTCGGCAGCAGCACGGCACGGCAGAGCTGCCAAATCCCGCACGGCATGCGGGAGCCAGCCTGCCGGCGGGGTGTAACCCCCACCAAGGGCTCACTGCGGTGGCTGCAGAATGGGTGCCCGAGGGTGAGCATCGCCTCACGCCGTTTTTATTTTGGGGGGAAAAAGACACAATTTACCAGAAGGCAGAACTACGGTTCAAGGAAAGCCCAACCTGCTGCTTGAACTGTGATGCTTCAAAAAAAATCCAATAGTTTTGCAGTAAAATTACTCAGTTTTATTATACAGCTGTGGTAGGAGCAAAGGCGATTAACTAATAGCAAATCTCTAGAGAAAATGAAGGATTTTTTTTAGGCCTGAATTTTCAAGACTAATTATCGAATTATTGATATCCTTTCAAAATAATTATGAATTTTACACAGTGCCAGATCTCCACTACCCGATTTCTGGTCACAAGAGAGGAGTGTAGTCAATGGGAAGTGACTCATGGCTGCCTGTGGTTAAAATTAATGAGATATTTATCTGGAAATATTCCTGTCAGTGGCTTTTCTTTGTAGTCTGAGTCGGGACAATAGCATGGAAATCATCGCTGAGAACTGCGGTGCCCTCACTGTGATGGTTGCAGGGACTGGAGGATCAGCTCTGGTAAGTGTAGGATCAGATGAGTGATGGGTTTTAAGGCTAAGAAAACCCATTCTGAATGTTCAGGCTGACTTGCTGCAGAATGCAGCCTGGTTTGCTCCCTAATTCCCGCAATTACCCCACAAGCAGTATTTACTGGGGAGGGAAGGGAGAAAGGAGATGATGAGGAAAACCAGAAATCAGCTGTGGGACCTTGGGATGGGACTTTTTTTTTTAATTTTTTTTTTTTTTTGCACATGCCACAAAAAACCTTTTCACATCCTGCATTGTTTTTTCTGTAAGCAAGAGCTCTTACAGGAGAGCCGGCTTTAAATATGCGTGGAAGAGAAATCCTTCCCCTGCCTGCGCCTGGAGTTACCCAGCCTGTCACCTTCCCGGAGAGAAACGGCAGCGACTGCGCAAGCAGAAAGCTGTGTTTTCTGGACTGCTTCAACGCCCTGCCCTGCCAGCCAGATTATTGATCAAGAGGAAATGTCGGTGTTTCAGAAGCTTCCCCAAAAAGGCACGGAGCCTGCTCAGCTCCCGTGCGTCACTGGGGCTGTTTTTATCCGTGGATTTTCCGGCGCGTTTAGCAGAGCCGGGTCGCCCAGGAGGGACCCTGGCAGAATCTCCCCGCTGAGTGACTCACGCTCGCACATCATGGGAATACGGGCTGGCTTCAACATACTGCACTTTTCAACTCTGATTCATGCCACCCTGGGAGAGTAAATAAGGCAACTCCACACACATCTCGGCTGTGACGAGTTCCTTCCCACTAAAAAGGTGTTGGGGCAAATGACACTGCCAGCGAATAGTGTCACCTATAACTTAGCCAGCAATTTCCTTTGCGCGTATGCCATGAGGCTCGTTGCAGCCCAGGATACCCGCCGTCTTGCACGTTCCAGGAGGTCTTTACTAAACCAAAGATGCTGGGCTAATTTCAGTGAGCTTTGTAGCAGGTTTGCTAAAGCCTGGGGACGTTTATTAGCAATCTGGGGTTGTCACTTTTCAGGCAGATCATTTCTCTGCAGATCACTTCAGAAGGGTGATTCAAAAAAGCAAAGAGCCTCATTTGTCTGGATGATTCCCAAAAGCAGGATGAGCCAGGTCACTGCTGCAGAAGGCGTTACTTGATATTGATGCGTTTAGCACCACAGAGACAAAAATCAGGAGCAGATTTTTTTAACAGGATCTAAACGAATAATGTATCTGAAATCAGTTGTTTGGGGAAAAACTCCAGCTGTCATTACTGGTACCTGAATGGTGGTGAGTCACCAAATTACATCCTTGGGTCGCGGAAATGGGTAGCCGGATAACTAGATGTCTAGTTGCCTGTTAAGACAGTGAAGCAATTCAGCTAAAAAGCCCTGTGTACAGGTCAGATGATTTCTACGATACAATTTCAGTCCAATCCTGGCTTGCAGCTTTGGCCAAGAAAGCCCAAGGGAAGCTCCCAGGTGCTCCTTACATCTCCCGATCAGTCTCCGCAGCCGGCGATCGCAGGCAGCAGCAGCGGGAAGCCCCTGCCCCGGGTTAGCTCTCGCAGCTCCCGCTAGCAC
>NW_009198944.1:7554-21150 GCF_000690835.1 Fulmarus glacialis | reverse complement strand
GGAATATCTCTGCAGAAATCATCAAAAGAAGGAAGCCTTAGACGTTTCCTGATAGCAGATTGTGAATTTGTGCTTTTTATTTATCCTGATCTGTCGTTAAGAAGACCACGTAGATACTGGTCTGTTCCTGGAGGAAGTTGGATTACAGGTGACTGTTCTGATTGTAGGTTGCTGATGTGAGAGAGCTGAATGTGTTCTTATGCAGGTTATCCAAAAGGAGGGGCAAAAGCTATTGAATAAGCATTAAATGAGTTGGGTCCTTAATTCCCAATGAATGCCAGCTCCTCCAGTTCTTTGCTCCCTTGGGCTTCAATAAAAACCTCAGTCATATCCTCAAACCTGCAAGAGAGAAATATCCACGGCAGCATAATTAGTGCATGCTATGCCACCTCTTATATTGCTGTAATACTGTCTTTCTTTCAAAATAAAGAAAGAAAGAAACCCCCCCTCATTTGATTACATGTTCTGTTCTTTCCTTCAGGCTTCTCAACATGAAGCACAGAGATTGCCTAATCTGTTCTTGTTATTTAATTATGTGACTGGTACGCTGCTCTGGCTTCTGTCCATAACCCATCACACTGGCACCGCCTTCCTGCCCAGCCTCCACGTACTTCAAACACCGGTGGGTAAGGGAAGCGTGTCCTCACATCTCGGCCTATTGGGTGCTGCGAGTGGTTAGCAAACACCGGAGTTAGGACACGACTTGAATCCAGCCGAGGTGAGCAAAGTGCTGGGTCCCCAGCATCCAGGCCTGTGGCCCCAGGGGGACGTCAGCCAAGCCCTTGAGGAGGAGGCAAGTGGAGGTGTTGGGTGTCCACACCCTCCTTGGCATGCCCACTCCCTGGGTGTGCAAGCTGGGATTTGCACACTGGCATCCTCGTTGTGCTCCTGGTAATCCTCCTGGCCCCGGGGTGCAGGACGAGCCAGGCTAGGCAGTGCGCTGGGGCTGGGTCGCTTTGCGGGGTGCTGGCAGCCCCTGGTGGGAGCTGAGCTCCAGACCTTGCACAAATCCTCCACTGGCCAGCCAACATCTGCTGCCGTCAGGGGAGACCTGCAGCCTGCGTGCGTTTGGGGGCAGCGTCCTAATCCGGTGGCTTAAAAAAAAAAAAACTTCTTCTTCTGCTAAAAGGCTGTTCAAGGAAGGACAGAGAAGCCCAGCTGTATGGCTCAACGACATGGATGAGAGTTGAGCTTCAGTGATGTTATATCAGATGAATTTGTCCTCTCAGCCTTAGTCAAACTGTCTGCATACCTGATCCCTAAATCATTGTCTACGTTGTCTTGTTATTTATTCTGTCTCCCTCACAGAGCTATTAAAGCCCTGGGCTTAAGAACACAAAATGTCTCTCCAAGACAGAGTCCGTGCTCTCTGCTGTTGACCATTTCCCCACGTGTGGCCCTCAGCAGCATACTTGTGTATGCCAGAGAAGGAAATAAGAAGGCGAACCTGGTCCCCACTAGCTTAAGCCTTGAGACACAAGGTGCTTTTCCTCCTCTGCCACTCGCAAGGAAATACATTGCCATCGAGACGACAAACAGCCTAAGAGTAAGGTCTTCTGCATGAGTTTGGTGTAGCTCTTGGAAATGGTCCCTAGCAGTGGGATGGAGGTGTGACAGGGGGCTCAGAAAGAGACACTTGGATCAATAGCTTTGCACAAGTACTTCGGTCCTTTGCAATTTTCATTAGGCAAGCAGAGGCACAGAGCGATGTCTTTTCCACTGAGTCAGTCCCATTTGCCTGTATCTATGTAGCTTTGCCTTGGGGGTAACATGGACCTTTGGGGCTCCTGCATTGAGGCTGACTTCTTCCAACACCAGGACCATAACACATAGGTGGGAGAGCTTTTGAAAAAGAAGGGATTTCAACTCGAATTTGCTGCTCATGTTTCTTAGGCTTTGGGCATCCCCACCTAAATGGGGAAGGGTGGTGAAGGATGAAGCGCCTGTTTTCCTCTGCTTTCATTTCATTTCACTTGCTTTATTTAGGCCCCATCATAGCGGTTCTTGGGCCCAGGCCCAGCACTTAGCAGCAGTAGCACAGGAATTGATTTCAGCAGAAGCAGACAATTCCCTAAATTATTCATGTTAATAGTGGACAAACCACAGGACACAAGCAAAAATACACAGAAGAAAGAGCTGAAGAAAAGCAAGAGGATGGCAGCTGGAACCATCAGGGTGATGAGAGACGGAACTGGGATAGAGAGAGATATCCCAGGTGTCTGGGACCAAGACACAGCACAAGCAAAGAAGGTTTTGGGCAAATCCAAAAGCAAAGAAGTGCACCCCTTGGAGATGTTCCCAAATGCTACAGGTACATGTGCTGTTACCTATCAGGGTTTTATAACCAGCAACAAGCAGCTCACATGCAGAAATTCCTACATGGCGAAAGACATGTGCCCCATGCCTGTATTAAAAACCTGCTGGGAGGGCAGGGGACATTACTGTGTCACCCCCATCCCCTGCGTGGAGGTGGCCCTCGAGGTTGGCCGGCCCGTACTACGCTGGGTGGCTCACTGGCAGCCTGCCTGGCGTGTCCTAGTTGTGTTTCTCAGAACCCCTCTGTGTTTTCAGCTGATTTGCTTTGACATCAGCAGCCGGCAAGAAGTTCTCTGTGTCGGGGTGCGTGGGAGTGCTATGTGACACCTTAATCATGCTAAACAGGAACACACATTCAGATTTCCTCGGCGTTTCAAAGAAATGTGATTTCCTTTGTGCTGCAAAGAAAGAGTTGACTTGATTGCGACTCTCTGTGGAGATCGGCTCCGGTGCTTGTGAATTAGGGTGCCAGGATCTCATTCTGGGAGAAAAAGGGAGATAAAACACACTGGTTTTTGAGCTGCAACCATCAGGGTCAAGTTTCTTGCTGGTAACTGGGGGTCGTTTTGATGAGAGCTGTTTAATTTAATTGGCCAATGTATCAAGAAATCAGATTTTGTTCAAAAATAAAAATAAAAATCTGTATAGAGTCAAAGTATCAGCAAGTATCATACTAAATCCCAACTTCTGAAACAGTTGTTAGTCATTTAGCGCAGGCATTATAAACTAATTAAAAGTCCAAAAGAGTGATGAACTTGTTAATTTATTTCTCCTCCCCATATGGGTGGTGATATTTAAAATCTCAGTGAAAACTCAACTAGTGATGGTTCAGTATGGATTTAGCTGAGCATTCCCTGGCCTGGAGGAGATGAAGTAATGGCAGGGAAGAGTTGTAAGAGACCTGCTAGCACAGGGCCAGGCGAAGAGTGATACGTGACGTAGGGTGGGATTTTATAGCTGGTGTGATTTGTGATATGCGACAAGGCTGTTGGAAAAGCTGGATTTGCCGGTGTGCTCGTCCTGCTGACAGCCTCACTCGCTCAGCCTGGCTCATCCAGAGGCACAGGACTGCTTGGATCCTCAGCATGAAAGTGTCTTTCATTTTTTGTGATTTATGAGATAACATTAAAAACTCTAGATGATTTGGTATATTACTGTGTATAGTAATAAGAAAAACTTCTGTTGGATCTGATAACGAATATGAATGATTATGCTCAATTTAGAAAATGGCTGTGTTCCTGCTAGATATGCACCCAAAACATAGGTCTGAAATGGGGTATCATCCAGTAACTGCTGTCATGGGGCAGTAAGGTTTTCCATGGGGTCCCTCGGACATGTGATAACTGTTGCTGCCCAACAGTTTTAGTTTTCAGCACCGATTTAACTATTGCCTAAGCCTATTCACATAGTGTGCAAAAAAGTAGGTCACTCAAGACAGCAGGTATTGCTCGGCTCCGAAATCCACTTCTGCGTGTTCACAGTTCAGCAGCTCCTCTGGAGGAGGGATCACACCCATCGCCACCAGGCTCCTACTCAAGCCGCCTCTTCAAAAGAGCAGCGACCCGCGTTCTTCTCCCCGGTGCAATGTGAGAGTGCTTTTCCTTTTCCAAGTGGACTGCTCTGAGACAGGCAATGTCGCCTTCCATCTTCAGTGGCAATCATCTTCCTGTTTTAATTGAGAGCTAATGATAAGCTCACCTTGCTCTCTGAATCCGGGGTCTGGACTTCCAGTCTCAGCGTGGGAAATGATATCTCTGCTGGAAGGACAAGCTGAACAGAGGATGAATTTCTCCTCCCATGCCTTGGTCTGCAGCTCCTCTGCGACGTCATGAAAGCCAGGTGCTGCCCGGGAGCAGGAGAGGCCCTGCTCCCTGCAGCTGCCGAGGGCCACCGGGGTGCATGGTGGTGTCCAGGGACAACAGGATAGTCCCCATGGAGATGGCCCAGGAGCTGGCTGCTTGGTAGAGCAGCACTGCCCTGGAAAGCAGGACAGTAAGGACCGGCACAAGCAGGGTGGGCTTGTCCTGTGAGCCTCTTAAGAGGAGTTCAGCATTAGATTGACAACGTTGGATGTTTGTCCACGACGAGCTGCTTTTTCCCACGGTGCTCAGGCGTTCTCCTTTGCCTTGCTCAGGGGGATTAAGGCAGTTCACACGATCAGTTCTTGGCACCCAACCTACCAGCTCTGATATTTTGTGCTCTGAATCCTGCCTGCTGGGCTGGGGTTAACTAGCCTGGTCATCTGCAGGAAAGCAGACCCGGGCAGGAGCTTTCCACAGCTCCCTCGCAGCTGCGTTGCCACCCAGTCCCACACCCAAACTGGCTTTCTGTCACCTTCTGTTCTTGCCTTATTTAGGCTCTCCAAGCGCATGCCCGGCTGCTGGCCTGTATGGCAGAAGGCAGACCTGTGATGGCACGTTTCTGTGCAATTGCGAACGGTAAAGTGTTTCAACTCCCTCAGCTAAAATACATCTACTTGCATCTTTATATGGATTGAAGAGCAGCGCTGGCATCAGGCCAGCATCCATCACTGCTCTTTCTTGCTGGGTAGAGCAAGGGGCTCTCCCGCTATACATTTGTCAGAGCTTGGGGATCGATGTAATTTTAGAGCTGTGGTTAAGCAGTCATACAAAAATTACCTGTGTGAAAGTACAGTGCAGGGAATTTTAGCTAAGCTTCGCTTAGATCACTGCAGATGTGTTATTTTGGGAAAGCATTCATACTGTGCAGTCCTTATTCAGACAAAACTGCAATTGACGTAATTTTTTCCATAATGTTGCTTTTATTTGAAATCATATCTATACATCTTGTACAAATCAGACTAATAATAAGCATTTCCATGACAGACTCTACTTATGGATTAATTTTGGAATTTAGTTTATAGACATGATTTGACTTCAGTGGGATTTATGTCCCTAAAAGGACTGCAGCAACAGGGGACATGCTAGAAAGTGGCTTTTTGTCTATAATTCAACATATGTGTTTGTGGAACCCTGAACAATGTTCTAATCTTCCATCTGAAAACTGCCTTGTCACCTTTTGATTTACAGCATTTTCCTTTGCCTTTCCTCTCTACGACTCAGTTGGTATTTCTTACAAGGCAGGTATTGTCAAATCTCTTTCTTCAAACGTATAATAACCACCTTTTGTATTGAACAGGCATATAAATTACTTGGCTTATATGACAGAACAGAAAATAAAGAGTTGAGTATTTGGCAGAGATGGCAAAGAGTGATGTTATTATAACCTTACTATGAAAGATTTGCCAACAGAAAGTTACATATCAGTGAGGTAACCGATGACAATATTTCCTTTATTACACCAAAATTTAGAAAACATTATTGTATGATATATTTCCAGAGAAATCGCACCTCTCTTATCAGGATGTTCAGTAGCCATCCTTGTGCATAACAGATGGGATTTATAGCTTAAATAGACACCAGGCACTGTAAGACATACAATCGCAGGGTTTACGCCTGTCAGTATTACAGCCTTATTATTGAGACCTTCTTGGGAATTTTTCCAAGAGGTTTGTTTTTAAGTGGAAAATAGCGTTCCTGCAAAATCTTGCAGGTTTTCAATTTTCCTTCAAGAAAATTATACCAGGAATAGAATAGCTATTTCAAGGTGGAGTGGTCCAAATGAAACCAAATCACTGCGCTTGGCTTGGAGCAGTTTAAAACATCCACCCATCCTTGCTCGTGCTGCTGTCAGATGTATGGGATTTATGTTCAGATGCTTTGTCCCACCAGTTTCTGCAAACAGGCTTGGCTTCCCAAGGCACCTGCAGTCATCTTCTGGGTGGAACAATGCAATCCACCCTGGCAGCCAGCGAACACAGTGTCCCTTGGGCATAGAGGTAGAAGGCAGCATACTGTAGCCTTGTAGGAAAAGCTGAAGATTTCAGTTTATAGGGGAAAAGAAGATTACAGGGTCAAGAGGCAGCTTAGAGAAAAGCACCTGTAGCTGCCTCTCCATGTTGGGGTTTATCCACTCAAACTTGTACAGCCCTCTTTAAGCCTCAGAATAAAGTGGCCTTTCCAAGGGTAATCAGGACAGCACAACACAGCCGCTGAAACAGAAACCCAAAACATTATCTCATCAGCTCCGTTCTCGGCGGCTGACTGCATCCCGAAGCAACCCCGTTACCTAGTGACTGGTGGGAACGGCTAACCCTCCCCTGAGTATCATCTGCAGCACCCGATCAATAACGAGCAGCATTATCATCAGCGCTTTCTGCTTGATTTATCGGTGCTTGTAAGCAACCAGCTGACTTTGGATGGAGGCTTAGGATCAACCTGGCTGAACTGGGAAAAAAAAAAAGAGCTAAAAGCTCTTCGTAGCCGTTTACTGGCGGTTGGGATTTGGTGCACGGCTCCACCTCATGGCAACTGCACAAATACGCAAGGAAAGAATTAGAGCTGTGGTTTGGCCTCATGGGGTGATGAATGACACCATTTTCCTTCTTTGTAAAATAATCGCTGAGTGTCACCAAGCCAAACAGACTTAACAGAGACTCTGGAAATCAGGGTCAGGTGCAGCCGAAATCTCGGTGTTGAGCTTTTTCTTCTCAAGGCATGAAAGTTGCACGCAGGCTTTGGCTGCTCTGTATGTCTGCACCCCTCTCGGTGTTATAGGTGGGGTGGGTAGTGCTGCCCACCATAAAGGCCACCCAGTACTTCCCATTATCCTACTCTGTCTTCATATATTTATAAATATTTGTTTACAAATTTTTGGGAGGCTGAAACTTTGCAGGACCAGTGTCTGCTTTGGAGAAACTTGCTGCTAAAGTAAACTAGTTGGTTGTGGACACAGGATGAGAGGGATGTGAACATGCATCTGTTCTAAAACAGGCTTTCAAACTTTATTATTTTCCTTTTCAACAGCTTTTTTGCTAATGTTTCAGCTTGGGAACGTGATGTTTGCTGGCTTGAGGCAGAGCCACGCTTTGTGCGTGCTTCTTGCTATTCCCATCAGAACTAAATCAAAACCATTAAAAGGTTAAAATGTTGTGGCCTCAATAGGGACTTATTTATCATCTGATTCTCCGGACGCCGGCTCTGGTTCCTCATGGCCTCCGCATCCCGTGAGGTGTCCAGCCCAGATTGCAGGGGTCCCTGCAGCTTGTCCTCAGCAGCCACGAAGGCAGCCAAAGCAGGAGTCAGGGTGGCCGGGGACACCCTCCCGGCCAGGGCCACCCCTGTCCCCGCAGAGCCCCGGCACAGCAGCTCGCCGCTTCACAATCTCTGCTGCCCTCGCATGGCACCTCTAGGAAAGAAAATGAACCTGTTTTGGGCAAATTCAAAGGCATGGTTTGAATATGACATCTTTTCATTTGTGAATGCTAATACAGGCTCGCAGGCAGTTTTGCAAGTGCTGATGTAACCTTTCCGCAGTAATAACACTGAGAATTGATCGTCGCTGGACTTCGGCACATTCAAAGCCGTGTTCAGTAATAAATCTGAGCTTCTGTAAGAAAGGTCTTGAAATACATACCTAACAAACCAACCTATCAATCTGCGCTTGTCCAGGCAGGGAGTCCTTGTCTGCTCTTTGGTAAGCATTTTTTTCTTTATAATGTCATTTTGCTCTTCATTAATGCTCTCCAGCCAAGGTTATCAGGAAGCTAATCAGCTAGACCTCCCAAGAGGAAATCATTACCTAGGAAAATATTACTTATCCTGAAGACCAAACACAGCCTCGAGCCCTACTTTGAATAGATATAAAAGAAGGATGTTTACTATTACTGATGGTAATAGTAAAAATTTTGTTTGCATTAAGGTCTTCTTCCTGCTGTTACTAGTAAACATTTTATTGCATTTTATAAAAGTATCAAATTACAGATCTAACTATCAAGAAATTCTGAATCCAGCCTGCTTCTCAGCTATGAGACACTCTGGTACTCTGAATGTGGTCAGTACGGTATCCTGCTTCCATTTCTAGTTACAACTTAGTAGACCTTTGCTTTCATTTTATTTAAGCTTAATTTTAGCACAAAGTTGTTCTTACTGTTCGCCTCCCTGTTGTTAAATCACAAGATAATATTTGCAATATGATGCACAAGTGTGTGTGCGCTCTTGTAGCAATTACTAAAACCAAAGAAAGCTCGTTGTATGATGGCCAGTAACATATAGCATGCAAAGGACTAAAACTGCCGTATCGTGGGATATGTGCCATATTCAAATATAGGTCACATGTGCAAGAGCAGATTTGAGAAGATAAGCTGCTAAACTGGCCTATCTCTGGGAGAAAGTCAAGCTGGCAGACTAAAACAGCTGAGCTAATAGCTAAGTTGACCTTTAATCCATCTTTGTTGTAAACTATCTAGAAAGAGATCACTAGGCACTAGGTAGCCTGCATGGATGAGTTAAATGATAAAACCTGAGAAAAATCACTGAGAAACTGAGAAAGGCAAGATTTTGAAGCCTAAAAACTACTGTAATGGCATAATTGTATAAAGTGCAAGGCAGAAGAAAGGCAGCCCTCTTTTCTTGGTGCCAGGCAAACAAAACATGCCTGGTGTTACTCTGGATTAGTTCCTTGGTCTGGTTTACCATGTGTCCGTGCAAACGCAGCACCCTTGGGAAGAGCAGATGTTACTGGTGAAGGTAGGATGAAAGCGTTTGGTCGTGTTGCACAGTTTCATTTCTATGGATGGATGATGGGTTGTGGCACAGACAGAAAAAGAATGTCTTTTCAGGTTTTTTAAAGGTTTTATGGCTGTCAGAGGGCTGGAGTAGACCTTGTGCTGGTGGCTGTTGGGGTGTCTGGAGGTGACTTTGCTGATGCAGTTAGATTTAGCTGTTCAATTAATTTTCCCCTTTGAAAGAGACCAGTCAAAAAGATCCAGTGGGTGTGCAGCATGAAGAAAGGTGCTTAGGAGCCAAGCCAGAAACTTGCATACTTCTGCTGAGGTAGCAACATTTCTACTAAATGAATCCCGAGGAGAAAGTCTGCTAATACTGGATGTAGGCAGTGAGTGGCATCGTGGTATCACAGAAGCAGCAGCAGAGCAAAAAACCCAGATGATGAGACACAGCAGAGAGACCGATGAGAGGCTGAGGAGGGGTTATTCTTAGGATGGGGATCGTACCTGTATTTCAGTGTCCTGTTTGTATGCCCAAGCATGATAAGCTGTATACACTGCAGCTTATGGAAATAAAGACATTTGCCAGGGGAGCTTGTGTTGCTCCTTCCTCTCTGCCCTGCAGTCCCCAATGATAAGAAAAGCAGTCATGTCTCTCCTCTCCCCCTGTGAACTGACGTGCCTTCTTCACGGCTTGTAGAAATGCACAGCATCAATAACAGATCTTGATGATGGAAACACCTGGTGTGTTTGGACTCATTGAGCCATTACTAGTTTATCATTAAAAGAGAGGACGGCATAGATGGTAATAGAAGAAAGGGCATGAATCCTGGTATGTGCAACAAAACAAGTGTCAGAGTGCTCACAAATAGCATAGATGATATTTTAATGTCCTGGGAGAGAAGAGCTTTAGGGATCTGAATAACGCAAAGATGCTCACTGACAGTTTCTGAGTCACTGGCTTGAAATCATGGCAGCCAGGAGCTCATGGAGGGCTTGCTGATTTATCGTAACTGAGAGCTCTAGGCAGGAGAAGTGGAACTGGAGCTACAGCAAGTTTGCTGGCTGAGGCTTACAGTCCACACGCCATAGCCTTCCCGCTTGAGGAAATGCAACAGAGGGACATAGAAAAGTAATGTGACGTATATGAATAGGAATATTACTTTGGCAGTCTCCTCCTGTGTTATATTCTCAGTGGAAGCACTTATAAATCATCTGCTCTGTTATGTTTTATTAGCTGCAAGTACATGATAGGGCCAGTATTGTTTTAAAATTCAATTTATCACACTAATTTCAAACCTCAGTGCTGTAGTACTGACTTTCTTTTTATTACATAATCCTTTGCCTTCGGGAAACCAGTACAGAATATGTTAAAGTTGCCATAAAAAACTGATGTTTTTAAATATATTTCTTTTTTTGCCAACATGATTCTATCATATGGTGGCTGAGAAAACAGAAATATAGATAAGTATAGGTGGCATATTGGCCTCAGAATTACAAATTGTTTTTTCAGTGCTACACTCACACAGATTTAGTTTCTAAATACAGCAATGTAATTTTTGTTAGTGTAGATTCCATTCCAGTAGTAAAGTAATAGTAATGATAATGCTAGCATTAGCGGTGTTATCTTGCTGATAAATACTGCCTCCTGTTCCCTATTCTGAAGCAAGAAGAGCTCAACAAAGAGAAGTATCCTCCATTTTAAAGTTGGGGAAACTGAGGCACAGAGTGGCTTGCCCAAAGTCACCGAGGAGCAGTTGTAGAGCTGAGGAGAGAAGCTGTGGCTGCGATCCCAGGAGGAAGTCTGCCCCGACATGCAAAACCCATGCTGCGCAGACCATCTGCACCCGCGCAGGGACTCTGGCAAGGGAAGACCACACTGCAATGAGATATTTTGAGACCCTTGAATAAGGCGCACAGACTTTTGAGGGCTGCTGTTGTCTCAGCATGCCTATGCTTTTCTGCAGAAAGCTGTCCCTGTCCTCTTTGCTGTATTGACCTCCATCATATTTGCTGTCCAAACAATTTGAGGTCAAATAAGGAAAGAAAATGAACTGCCAACTGCTTTCCATAGAGTTCACTGGTTTCTCCTGGATGCTTTGCAAGAGTTTTGTTTAGCCCTATTCTGACTTCCACCCGTAAAGGTATGAACAAGCAAATGAGCCACCATCATTCTTGCGTGAATATAAATGGCCCGACAGTGCTCACACAACGGCAGCACGTCAGATGGTGGTGTTTGAAATGTGACCTGATGCTACAAAACCACAGCACAGCCTCAGTTATGTCCTTTGTTTTATTATTATGCTCTTTGTTCTCAAGGGCCTGTAGCAAAGCCTACAGAAATAAAGAGTGCCTGTGTCTGGGATTTTAGGGTATTTTTTTGAACAAGTTGTTGCAAATCAGCTGCTAAAAATGTGTCTGTAATTTCTTAAAAAAAACATTTCCTGTAAAATCAGCTAGGCTTGTCACCCTGCCTGGGCTTTCTTCTCCTTCTGCAGTAACCCAGCACTTCTGTACGAGAAGTACGGCCATTTTTTCCTTGTCTTTTCTCATCTAAAACATATCCAGAAAGACTGCTGGTCTTCTCCACTTCAAGGGAAGACTAATTAGAAAACATCTTCATTATGCTGGTAGAACTAATCTATCCCCAAAACACTCACCTTTCCTTTGAATGGTAAAAATGAAAAGAAGGTACGGTTAAATCAGCATAATGCAGGAGCTCTACAGACTGAGGAGCAATTGCAGCTTGTTTTATTTTCAGCTGATCCAATTTTTCCTGCAGAGCCTGATTTTCGATAGAATGATTAAACACCATTTTTGAACAGGCCTGGGAAGGCAGCAGATTTGTTCTCAGCACACACATAAATAAAGCCATGATGTTTGAAGGTCTAAAAAAATTTGTAAAAGGTGCATCAGCAAGAAACAGCATTTCCAAGGCAGCTCTACTCTCAACTTTTCTGCTTGAATATTTCAACAGAAATTATTACTGTGGATTTTTTTTAATCATCATGGAGGTTTTCACAAAACTTGGTGATTCTTTTTCTGTTTGCAAAATGCTCTCTTTTTTTAGTGTGTTATTGACAAATTGCTTACTCTTTTTTTTTTTTTTTTTGCAAATCAACTGTGATATGTCTTAATGTATTTTAAGGTATTCATAGATGTCTTGGCACAATAGAAAATCCTTTTCTTTTTGTCATCACAAGAATCAGTCGTTCGCTGCCTGGGTGGATTTTTCATTAACAAATTTTAAAACACACAATGCTTTGCTTAATTACAGTAATTTTTTTCAGCTTTCTCATCAGAAGATAGATGCAACTGTGTAACATGCAGATCGAATTCCAGGTATTTCAGCCAGCTATGTTGTTCAAGGACTATTGTTGTGAGCTTCTGAATGGTTTTGTTGCATTAATTTTTCATGAACATTTACAGCAGTAAAGATTATCAGCTAGTTTACTGCTAATAAGTAATGATCATGAAGGGCCAAATTAAAAGCTGTTTTGTAATTTAAAGAGAGATACTTCCAGCTGATTCTCTCTTTTCCATTATTTGCAATATTCACAATGTCAGTTTTGGATTCGCCTTTTCAGATGCCTAGCCCTCTTCTTCCTTAGCTACATGGGCCAAGTCGGGGTGGAGATGGCAAGAGGCAGACAAGGACAGCAGAAACCGGGACTGCTTTTTCTCATTCTAAGTGCTGGATGAAGATGTATGTGAAACTTCAGCTTTAAACCAATTATGCCTCAGCTCTTCACCTGTGGGAATAGTTAATAATCTCTCATTGTTTTCCTGTCCTGTCTTCCGCTATTATCTGTGCTATGATCCGAAGGAGCACTGGTTTTAGCTATAATAATTGCATTTCTATAATAATTGCAGCCGCAGATGCCAAGTATTCCACTTGAAGTTGCGTTCTTCAGTGTGAAACACGACGTCCATTGATAACGTAGCTAACTATAGGTGAACTCAAACTTTAAATTTTTTAGCTAAAAAGAAGTTTTCTTGTATGCTTTTGTTCTCTGAGACAAACATGAAACAAAAATATCTGTCTTTTAAATACCCAGCCCCACACTTCCTGACTGACCCAGTATGAACCACTGCTGCTCTGCACACATTATTTCCGCTCTTTGAAAAAAAAAATTAAAAATTTAGCCACAGTCTGGCAATACCTTGCTTTCCCATTGACCTCATCTCTCATCTTCTGGGGGTAGCAAGCCACAAGAAGGTAAGCTAAAGACAGAGCAAAGCATACACATGATGCATGATGAAAAGGGTTTGAGACATCCGCTTCTCCAGCCCTGGTCTTTTCTGATTCTGTTGACTGGTCTCCTGTTCTGCCTGTTTCTTCCATCTGTGCTGCCAGACCAGTGGAAGCTGGTGCCCGTCACATACAGGGAGCAGGTTTTTTTTACTTTTCTTTAGAGGTCCTAAAAGGAACCATGTCTCCTTATAACCACATTATATTTCTGCATGATTTTTTTTTTTTTAGTTTTGTATGTTTTCTTTTTGGTCAAATGGTGTCATGTTTTGTTTTGTTTTCATAAAATACCTCAAAAAATGAACTCTGTTTTGCCATATTTGAACACCGTTTTGATATAAATATTTGGATTTTGTTTTAATCTGTTAAAAATGATATTTATTTATAAATAGATTTATCTATAGATCTATTTATAAATTATTATTATTATTGGAGTAGAAAT